>NC_139922.1:5976975-6191975 GCF_963514095.1 Eutrigla gurnardus
AAGAGGTCAGAGTTGGGGCTCTGCGGTTACGTTTGTGTTTGTGGAGGAAACGGGGGTCCGGAGGTCACCACAGGTCAGGATGCTGAACCGTGTGGCACAGGAGAGAAGTGGAAAATAGAGAAAGGCGACGTCCACCTCCAGAGCTGCAGTAATTCCCGTTGACATTCCTTTGCAAACAATTTCTCACATTGTTTGGGATAACATTTATTCAAACAGAAATCCCCACTGATGTTGTTTGACATTTCTAACTTACTGGATTTGACAGAATCGTTGTGAGACGTCAGCAGATTCTTTTGTCCCAGCACCTTTTCCCCCATATGGAGCTTTTCAACACTATACAAAATCAAGCTGATACACTCCCGTGTTTGGACTGTTCTATACATTGAAAAGTGAATCCAGGACTCTTAATGCAAGTCAGTCTTTGTGTTGAATATCTGATTACCACAGGTGCTCCATCAATAGGGTTATGTTTGTCCACGTCCGCCTGTTTCTATGTACGTGAAAGTGTGCACGTGTGTGTGTGTGTGTGTGTGTGTGTGTGTGTGTGTGTGTGTGTGTGTGTGTGTGTGTGTGTGTGTGTGTGTGTGTGTGTGTGCTTCTAAAAAATGACAGCTAAATGTGCAGACATGCCTGCTCAATACCTCTATGATTTTCAGTTATGGCTTGCTTTTCTCTCATGTGCATGCAGTCCAAACACACAGTAGCCAATAAATCATCAATTTACCAAGGCTGTTCCTCCAGCTAGAATAACAGCGTTGTGGTCTTAATCTGTTGACTTAGTGCACGTCTGGTGTTTTGAATTGTTTCACTGAAAACCACTTTTTGTGTGTGTGTGTGTGTGTGTGTGTGTGGGTGTGTGTGTGTCTGTGTGTAAATTTGGATTGAAGTGATGACACTCTCACTTTCCTTCCCCTTTTATCTCGATTGGTAGGTTGAATATAACCTGTCCGAACATGAAAATCTCACTCGTTGCCATCAACAGAAAAAGAATAAAAGAATACTTGATTCTTTCAGAAATTTGAATTCACGCCAAAGCCTCAAATAAAACACAATTATTATTTACTATCAAATTATTTTTTAGCATTTATTCTTCTTCGCCATAGAGTAATTCTTACAAACACCCAGGGAGATCTTATTTACCCAACGGAGAAACGACAGAAGATATAGTTAGATACATCACATTGGAGGAATGAGTTTGTACATGTGCAGTGCGCATGTGTCTGTACGTTTATATGTATGTGTGTGTTTGTGTTGGATACTCATCAAACAAACACGCCTTAGCCCCAAGGATACAAGGGAAGCCACTTATACATTTATTCGGATGATGCCAATTTGGGAATGCACAGTATGCAGGAGCGTGAGCCACTGGCTAGTCATAACAGATTGGTCTCCTGCACAATGAGTAGAAATTAATAAGGCGTCATTCTTCTTTCGGTTGTTTTAGCAAGACAGGACACAAAAACTACAGAGGCATGACGGACTTTACAAGCAGTTTTCTCCACCTCGGTGTTCAAACAGTCTGCTTTATCCGTCAACAGGTTTTGTTTTACTTAAAACTCAAGGATTAATGGTGTGTCGTGAAGAGTTTTGGGGGGGATGACGCTGTAGGAAGCCATTTCTCGGTGCTGTACTCTCTGTTAAGCTTGTGCATCAAGCGCCACAGTAAATATTAATTCATCTAAAACCCCGCCGCAGGTCACACACACAAACAATCCCGCTGGAAAGTCACTACTCGCTCTCTCTCTTTCACCATAACTCTGCTCACACGCTGAACATGGTATGCTGCTAACAGACAGAGGATGGGCCTGGGAGGTCCCACGCAGACAGGTGGTGGACATCAGCTCGAGGGGGGAAGGAGAGGGGGAGGGAGATATGGACTGAGGGAGATAGGGAGGCAGAGAGAGAGAGACACGGAAGCAGAGAGCGAGATGACAGAACGATGTGCAGACCACACAGAATAGAAAAGAGGCCAATGGGTCAAGTCTTTAGTGAGAGGGGTGAGACTGTAATGAAACAAATGCTGGGAGTGACGACAAGATCACATTTTTTCAACCTTCGGAGTATTCGGTGCAGTCCTGACAAGGACATCTACAGAAGTATATTGCTGTTATATTTGACAAACTAGAGCACACAGCTTAAGAGTCAAGGTGGTTTCAGTAATGCTAGCATGCTCACTGTGATAATGCTAACATGCTAATGTTAAGCAGATATGTTTACCGTGTCAGCATTTTACCATGCAGATGGAACGAAACACAAATTACAGCCGAGGCGAATGGGAATGTCGAGATCATTACAAACTGCTGGTGGCAGGAGAGGTAAAATAGGATTCATGCTATGCTCCGCTCCAGATTCCTGCCTAAAAGTCACGATGTAACGCTTGGTCCTGGACGATGTTGGGACTTTTCATGAGGGTGTTCTAGTCCTGCTCCATGTGTAAAGTGTCCTGAGATAACAAATCCACAGGTTACACCGATTCAAAAGGAAACGCTCACCATTATCCCGCAGCCGAGCATTTTCACTAGGCCTCTACGGTATGCACTTGTATTATATATTTTCACATACCTTTGTAACTGATTAGCTCTTCTCCCAGCTGCCTTTGAAACGTAGACAACATAAGCTGTTTGTGAAGTTAATTTAAAGAATATTTAGACATATACCCAAGTTGAGTCGTTGGGCCCACACCCATGCTCATGGCGTCAGCCATGCACGAGTTGGGCATAATGGGAAAACTGTCTGAGTGACAGTTTACGCCCACATTTCACTTTATGTTCTGAAGCAAATTTACCTCATGACTCATTCACAATCATTTTGTTTTGCTGTTTTGACAGCATGCAGTCAGTCACACATGCATATCTTTACGCTGGATTTCGTCATGGGTATGAGCTGTGAAAGATGCATTCAGAACACACACACACACACACACACACACACACACACACATATATATATATGATTGTGACATGAGTCGAATCAAACTCAAGATGACTCATTTGAACATGAGTCAGCGATCTTCCTCAGAAACAACTGAGATTGATTTCACCTCATCAGTGTGAGTGAGTTCAGTCACATCCATGCTGATATAGTTGTATTCTCTGGGAGGATGAGTACGAACATGAGTGAACCTCTGCTGGGACAACGTGGATGCTTTTGAAGTTTCAAGATGCTCGAGAGAAAATAAGCAACATGAGCTACAACACTTCTGAGACATTTGGTTTTCTGTCTGCTGTAGCAGAATAGAGGTTTTTATTTTCTGTTAACGCTATTGGGAGGACACATCAATGAAACTCCCTGTCCTTGAACTCCTCTTCATCTCCATTTCTGCTCCCCTTCAACCTTATACTTCCATGCTCTGCTTCTTTGTATAACATGCTCTTTATTTGCCAAAATCCCAAGACATCTCATTGCCCATCTGTACCCCACCCTCCATTACTTATTGCCTCTCCCCATCCCTTGATGTCTATGATTCCTTCCTCTCCATCCCCTCTGTCTTCATCGCTCGCCGTGGCCAGACAGGCATTCCAGCCTCTGGTCCTCCTCGCTTCCCTGTGGGATGTTAGATTCTCACCAGGAAAGGGGAGTTATGAACACAGCCAAGCCAAAAGACTAACCACTTGTTATGAGAAGATTGTTGAATGTCAAGGTCATAAAAACTAGGGGTCTGGAAAACATGTAAATCATTGTGTTCATCCTGCTTTTAGGGGCCTGGAGGACCAGCCTCCCACATCTGCTGGTCCAGCACGGGAAGAGGGTGGGTTAACAGGGGATGGGTCCGGTTGTAGGGAGGGGACAAAAGAGGGAGAGAAGACCACAGCCACAGTGATCTTGCTGTGGTTTTGTCTTATTGCCAAAAGAACCTCATGCCTGGTGTTCTGCTGGGGTCCAAGACAGCAGCCCAGAGCTCGTCATAGAAAGGACATTGAACAGCACTGAAAGGCATTGGTTGTGAGGACGTTTTGAAAGTAAAAGAAGAGTGACAGTTGTGTCAGAAACAAAGTTCAACTTTAACATTGTCACAGGAGAATGCCTCCTCCAAAGTTCAACTTTGTTGAATTTTGACCTGAGATATGATGACCTTGCGCAGCCAATCACAGTTGACCGCTACTACGAATAAAAGATGAAAGGAAAATATTACTTGCGTTTCTGAATTTACAGACAAAAACTGATCTCATGTTAAGACCAGCAGAGAGAAAGATTTATTAGCGGGGTGTGCCGACCAACAACACCTTCATTTTCCATTGCATTGTAAATATGCCTTGTGATATGAATCCATTTACTTCAAGCAAACTGCATTTGCGTTCATAAATAAATTAGCTCATTATCTGACATATCTACATTACTAAATTCATTTTCATAAGTTTCTATGCAAGCATAACATAGTGTTGACGTGTTTATTGAAAAACCTGCACTAACATTCATATTCCATTGTTTTTCTAGGAGCTAGAATCAGATCCTGTGTACAAAAAGCTGCATTGTTTCAGTTTAAAGTTATTTTTGCTTCTAATCCCCTCCTTCCAAATGCAATTACTTTTTTCGGGAAGAAAACGATTTTGCTTTCAGCTAAAATGTTGTTTATTTTGGATTCCTCTCAAACACCACAAGGATTCAATCTTTCTATTATGATGAATCACTGTTCGACTTACTGTAACAATGTCTGACAACAGTGAAAGGGCTGAGGTTACATTGTAGTTAAGTCTCTGCTTAGTCTCAGGGTTGCGCTTGCAAATAAAAAAGCAAAAACTCTGGAACAAATATTGTGCCAAGTGCTGACTGAAAAAGTTTTCCACACGAAACACTAATGCATGTCTGAGGATGTGCAAAGTCTCATGAAAAGCAGATAAAGCATGGAGAGACACACTGAGCTCAAGCCCGACAGTTCCTGGAACTGTATTTGAGTAACATGGACGGGAATAGGAGCCTCCTCAATGTTGATGTGCCTTTGAGCCTTGATACATAAAAACTGAAAGACAATAGGTGTGTATGACATCAAATTCATATACATGTTGACAGGTCTTTCCCCCTCCAGACAGTGTGCATTGGTGGAAAAGAGATATATAGAGCTATATAAGTCCCAGTGTTTGACTTATCCCAGTTCCAAGACAAATTCCTTCCATGCTAATTGAAATCCCGCTGTCTCGGTTTTTGGTATGTCTTTAATAAAACAACACATGCTCTTGGTTCGAGGCAGTGGGAGAGCTGGGAGGGAGGGGAGATAGGACCTCAAGTGAGAGGGTCTATGGATGTGATCAGAGAGCGGTTGTGTAATTTCCCAAAACACAAGGAAATGATAGAGAGAGCAGCTCTGCACCTGCACACACACGCACTCTAGCAACGTGTTGAAATCCGTTAGGTCTACTGCTAGACACGGCAATGGCAGAAAGTTACTTCTGGCTTTTAACGTTGAGAGAAAACATGGACAGTAGGTCAGTTTCCCAGAGCAGAAAGGGAGACCGTGGACAAATGAGTCTGAAAGAAAGCAAAAGAACCAGAGAAACGGCAGGATGAAGACACAGGCTCATTGCCAAAATCTGTTCCTTTTACTTTCCTCACCTTGGCTCTCTGCTTACCAGATATTCTCAAGATGTCCACAATGTATATATGTGCAGTATATATATATATATATATATATATATATATATATATATATATATATATATATATATATATATATATACAGCCTAAACACACACATTGGAAATGTATGCACACCAGGCATATTTCATTGCTTCACCCAATAAAACCATCAAGCTAATTAAAAACTGCACATGCCTTCTTTTTTCCCATGATGCAGTAGTTGGCAACAGTTTTAACAGTAAACGTTCCATTATTCTGCATTTCTCGCATCATTTGTCATCGCACTGAGGAGTCAAGTGCTTTAACAGCTTGTGTGTGCCTGTCACTCTCTTCCTATGTCCTGAGGCTAGAGCAGCAGAGTTTACCGTTTGAAGTATCCCTGATGTACAACAGGTGCCTCGGTTCTCACAGCAAACATCTTTTAACCATGAAAGTCAGGGGAAAGGACGGAGCAGAGGTTATTCTTCATATCTGCTACTCACATTACAACCATCACTATTCTGATAGCTCCCCCCCGCCTGCCTGGAATTAAAACTACGGGCAGATTCTGAACAGTACCACTAATGGGCCCTTTTACCTGTAACCATAGCAGCAATATATTCATGTGATATAGAATAATTTGTCGTTAGCATCACTCAAAGCCACACTCAGCTGAACTATGCCAAATTAGAAAGTCACTGATGTGAGTGTTGTTGGACTTAACACTCAAGTAAGTACAAATGTACTTACTTGATGTCAATGTAAACTGACCATGGTGCTGTGTAACCCCAAAATGAGCACAATTATAAGCACTGTATTATTATCTTTTTTTAACAGATTGTCTGGGGTTTTTTAGAATAGCTGTTCGACCAGTGCTGTACATCCCACATAGACATATGCAGCCTCTCAGGAAACGTTTGCCGAGTGTAACTTCATTGTACTTTTAGCAGACGCTGCATGACATCATTTTGCGTTGCTTCCTGACAGTATCTTGGCTGTTGTATTAGTTTCATGAGACAGCTTGTCTTTGTTTTTTCCGGGGATTCAAATGGTGAATGAAACGGCGGGAGGTGAGAGATGAGGCATTCCAATTGTGAGCATGGTTCTGTGAAGTGAAAAGGATGCACATATGAATACTTTGAATTTGAACTCAGGTGTTTCATTTCAAAATAAAACCTTCTCCTCATGTAAGACTTACCAGGTCCTCAGACTGATACTGATAAGTTGCTGCAATGTTTCAACCATTGATTCATGAGCATTAGATACCATTGTTTGCAGGAAATGAATATCAAACATTTGGATGCATGTATGAGTGAAAAGAGCAAGATGACCTGGCAGTCGTACCTCTAGATAATAATTTCCAGTGGATGACAGGCGGAGGAACTGCACTACACTGAGTTGATGAGAGACAGAGAGCCACTGTTTACCCTTCTCTGTTTTCCTTTCCCTCTCTCTCTCTCTGCAGCTGTCAGTCTCTCTTTCTCACCCCCTCATAAACTGATGCTTTTGTCAACGCTCCGAGGGCGTGAGGGCGTGAGGTGTGTTTGTTTGAGAGAACTGTTGATGTGCCGCTCCTGCACATCTTTTAACAAGTACTCGTATCTAATGACTTATGTGTCACACAGATAGGAAGAAACCGATGGTGAGTGTAAACTAACCAAAGCGTGATGGCAGGCAACGCTCTCCTAAACTGCTCGTGTTTTGGCCCACCTGCCGTGTTGTCACTGTATCACACTCAACACGCTTCACTGTAACCACATGCGGCCATTTGGCAGCTACTAGTACTGGCTTTGGGTTAAGTCGTTAGTCTCCGTCTCAAGTGTTTTCCTCTCATGCCACCTAACCAGGGCCGTAGCCAGGGTTTAGAAATGAGTGAGGTCCAGAAGGTTTTCTTCTAATGGAGCTTATTTACTGCATAATGATACCTCAAACACAACCCAAGCTATACACTACACACAAACTCACTATCTAAAAGTAAATACATACAGAGGGACCTGCTGGCAAAAAATACTTTTATTAAATTTGTCACAATTTACTCTCATTGTTCTGTGTGTGTGTGTGTGTGTGTGTGTGTGTGTGTGTGTGTGTGTATGTGCTTCCGGCCATGCACCTGATGATTGGTTTTCCCAGGTCACAACCTCGTAGCTGCGTGACTTATCTCTCCATTCCACCTCCTTCCATCAACCTTGGCGATCTTGTTTAACCAGGTAGTGCCAAGTGGTGCCTCGAACCCCCATGCCATCGTTGCATTGCAAAGTGATGCATGACTCAGATGATGCTCTTGATTTACAAGTTGGCAACGCTGGGGGATCAGCCTCTTCGGAGAAAGGGAACCTCCTGAGAGCAGGGGGACGCTCCAGTCAGCCACAAAAGTCTGTTCTCATAAACATCCTCCGTGGTGCAATCTGAATCATGAAGAGGATATCCAACAACGGCTTTGTTTATACCAGGGTGTTAGCACAGTATGTTGAGTGTCTGGAAATATGAACCATATTGTGTCTGTCATTTTTGTGGCATTTGTTTACTTTTTTGGAATATCTTTATCATCATTTGGCTCAGCAGGACTGTCTCTTACTGGCCATCTTCAGGGCACCACCCAAGTGTATGTGAGAGATTTTTAGGATGTACGCTCACACTTGAAATCCATTGCATCATTTCATCAACCAATTTCCTGTTCCAGGTGCATTCAACACTCTGCAAATGTGCTTGAGCTGTATAACACTCCACTGATACTAGAACTCATTTCCAAACACAAACAACAGCTCATCGAAACCATATTCACTTAGAACAGCAACAAGCTTGTATGGCGGCGCATGTTTGTTACTTTGCTAACTGTGTTTGTGTGTGTGTGTGTGGGGGGGGGGGGGGGGGGGGTCTGAAGGATAGCCAGACAGATTCTGATTCAGTGTTGAAGTAATCCCATAAGTCAGAGGTGCTTTCTAAACCGCTCTGACCCCTGTGCTCCAACGCTGCAGTGTTTACGCTGGCTCCGCTGGCATTAAACACAAGCCACATATTTTTAACATTAGGATCCTCCAGGCTCACCCTGGGCCATGTAAATAGTGAGCTGCCCGTCAGCCGGGATCAATCAACTCACTGGCTGTTTAGACCAGCTCCATATGTGCGTGTAGGTGTGTGCGTGTACATGATTATGTTTATTGAAGCCAAAAGATACAGTATCACCAAGAGGTTGGTTCCTCGAAAGTCTCAAACGATAGCTCTCTCCATCACCCAGGAGTGCCTGAAAACCCTGACATTCAAGTAAAAGAAATACCACAATCTTAACGTATTTCATTACAAGTTATAGTCCTGCATTTTAATATTTGACTTGAGTAAAAGTGTACAAGGTTTATCTGCAAAAGGTAAAATACTCATTATATAAAATTGGCACTTTTGGAGTCCAGGATCATTATATGAATTGAATCTTGTGACAGATGAATTAACATGTATGCATCTTTTAATGTTATTCCTACTTGAGGCTACTATATATGATTTGGGGTCAGTTACACATCATATTTAAAAGTTCACCATAAAACCTTAATAGTCAGTTAAATACCAGTGCACAAATATCACATAGAAATATATCATAATAGAATATATGTGAAAGGCTGGATCCTGTCTATATATTAACCAGTAACTATGATATAAATGTGGTGGAGTCAAAAGTTGAGTAATGGAAAGGTATAAACTAGTTTGTATAGAAATGCTCAAGTACAAGTATGCATTAGTTACTCACTGCCAGAAAAACAAGTGTAGAAAATGTAATTCCAAGAACTTTAGCTCCCTTAGGTTGTAGGAAAATGCCTGAAGATGCTACATTTCTCTCATCCAAGTTGTTTTTCCTCGAGGGAACAGCCAGTGGCCTTTCGATGTTTCTGAGCTGCTTGGCTGTTGCCTGTGAGTTGTGGTCCACTTTGGTAACACTGACCTCTTGTGGTTGTTACAGTATACTACAGCGTGAGGATTTCAATGCAAGCCACTTCTCGAGAAGACCCGTGTGCCACAGAACATTAAATAACAACTATATGATGTTGAATTGTTTCAAACATAACCACGAGTCACTTTCTATACTTAAAAAAAGAAGCTAAACATAAACAAACACTAATACATTTAGTTATATTCTAACAACCTATGAACCTGCAAGGTGGGTTTCACAGAAGATACAACATAAGTCATAAATACTGAGTTTGGACACACCTCAGTGACCAGTGTTTTTGGGTCAGGGGCTGTGTGTATTCATACACATCAAGCTTGCAAGCTATTCATACAAACAACCTTACATGCATGCCTTTGTGCGCATGTGTTTCTAAGAAAGACACTGTTAACCCACATCCATATCCATGGAGAGATATACATCTCACCCAATATACATGCAGATAACATCTAATGGAGGTGTGGGATTCCAATGTATGTCAGGTCTGAGCTCTGAAAGTTAAACAAGGTGAGTGTTTGTGTACTTTGCGTGAGATAAGGTTGGATAATGGTAAATTGTGTATGTCTGTGATAGCAGTGGTTGTCAGGGGAGAGATGAGAGTTTTACTTGGTCGTCAGTCTGAAAGAAGAAAGCTTTGTATGTACATGTCCTATCTCTACGAAAGAATATATATATATATATATATATATATATATATATATATATATATATATATATATATATATATATACTGCTGCAGATTTGAAGGGTTGAAGTGTGTACCCATGTGTTTAGGACAAGTAATTAATCTTTATGTGTGTATGTGTTACAGAGCTATAGTTCAGGGGGTCCAGATGGCAGGCATGAGGGGCCCGGCCTGCACTGGAGTCTGGCTCTAGAGTCCACAGGGGCTCCGTCTTCAACTGGACACATTCCACAGGTACATTAACACAGCAGCACACAGACACGGTGAGGATGAAAAGGGACTGACCAATGTGTTTTTCAACTGAATTACTGCCAAGACTGGGAGAGCTACTCCAAGTTAATTAAGTTTACAGTCACACTTTCTAGGAAGGCCATGTATATAATGCAACATAAGCACATTTTGAAGACATTATAATGCATTTTAAGGCTTTCATTTATAAAAGTCGTTCATGCATGACACCTTATAACAAGGTTTATAAAGAATTATAAGTGCTGGACATAATGTATGCAGTTGTGAGTCAGATTCTTCTTTCAAACACTGGGCTCACTTGGGCATGGAGGTATAAAGCTTTATGAATGCTGAGCTTATAATACATAATGTCCACCACTTATAATAAACCTTGTTATAAGGTGTCATGCATGATTATTAACATTTATAACAACTTTTATAAAGCCTTATAAATGCATTATAATGTGTTATAAATGTGCTTATGATGCATTATGTACATGACCTTCATGGAAAGTGTTTAGTGATCAGCTAAAAAAGCATGCTTGAGGAAATAGACGACAGCAGTAATAAACAACGTTTGAGCAGCAAACTGAACATCACCTGCAAGCATGCAGGAGCCACACATTCATGCAATCATTCATCACACATGGACTCTTCAACAGCACAGCCAATCAGGCTCAACCAAGAAACAGCCAACAACAAACCCGATGTATGGGCTGCAGGCTAATTAGCCAACACACGCAGTTTCTGAATTAAACACAAGCAGCTCAGCAGCATATTACTTTTAGTTGATTCTTTTTTGTTGTAATTAAACTTTTGCAGCCATCAACTTTTTCAATAAAGACATAATTAATAAATAAATAATGACAAACGGACAAAGAGTAAGATGTGGAGACAAGTGATTTATTTCCTTCATATAACTTGTTTTGATCCTGTGCTCAGGACGTGTGCCCATGAGGTCGTCACCGCTGGTCCTGCTCCTCCTGATCGGCGTCCAGGCTGTACAGAACATGGGACGTGGATTGGCCCAGTGCGCCGGGGCAGCCAATCACAGAGCAGGACAGCAGCAGACAGCAGCTCGGGACCACCTTTCCGAACACCATTCTTCACAGGAGCGTCACAGGACCACCCACCACAGGACCAAGAGGCCCCATCGGTCAGCTTCACTCACCCAGGATAGGAACCCTGTCGTTGGGCACCCTACGTCAGATTCCCCCCCCGACCCCTCGATCCCAGTAGTGGACCCCAAGCTCTTCTCCAAGAGACGTTACCGCTCCTCACCCCGCGTCGTCTTCAGCGAAGTGGCCCCGTCACATGATGCCCTGGAAGGCGAGGGCTATGACATCGAAGGGATGAGAGGGGTGAGGGTGAGGCGCAGAGCAGCATCGCACAACATGCACCGAGGAGAATACTCGGTCTGTGACAGCGTGAATACCTGGGTGGGCAACATGACTACGGCCACAGACATAAAGGGGGAAGAGGTGACGGTGCTGCCCAACGTGACAATCAACAACGTGGTGAAGAAACAGTTCTTCTACGAGACTACCTGCCGATCCCCCACGCACAGAGGCTCCGGGTCTGCAAACGGGGGGAAGCCAGGGGGACGGGGTGGCAAGCAGGGCTCCAGATCAGGCACCTCAGGGTGCCTCGGCATCGACAGTCGTCACTGGAACTCCTACTGCACCAACACACACATATTTGTAAGCGCCCTGACCATCCACCAGGAACGGACAGCCTGGCGTTTCATCCGCATCAACGCTGCATGTGTGTGTGTTCTCAGCCGGAAGTCTTGGGCGGGACGACTGGGGCGCTGACGGGGGGGGGGGGGGGCGACCCCTGACCACTGAACTATGAACCAAGCACACACATTTGTACTAAACAGCCACTGCAGCTTTATTGCCAATACTGTAATCCTCTACCCCAACACACACACACACACACACACACACACACACACACACACACACACACACTTACACACACACACACACACACACACACACACACACACAAACAGCTTCATCTATCCAACGCCTTGGCCCCTGACCCTACCTCAGTCTGAGAAGTCCTGGTTGTTTTAAGTTATGATGACTGCATGTCATATTTATAGTTTATACATTCAATATGAAAATATATACAGTATGTGTATATATACACAATGAATTCAAGCTTTTAATGTTGTTGTTATTGTTGTTGTGTTGTTCATGCTGTTATTTATTAAACACCTGAGTACTTGCTTGTTTCTTGTGTGTCAAGTTAAGATGCTGATGTCCACATTTAGACTTTACATTGGATTTGATCAATATTCTCATAACACTAATGAATGAAATGACTGTGAATATGATTGGTTGGTATGACAAACCGAGATCGACAGAGAATCATCACTCAACTGTGAAGTTTTATTAACTTTCAACTCATTGTTTTGGTGTTAAGGCTGACAACGCCGTTTTTCTTTCATCTCATCGCTTTCAGCAACCTTGCTTCCAAATGTTTTCAGTAAACAGCTCTGATGAAGCCGTTGTACATCCCCTGCCCTGCACCAGACAGCAGATAGACAAGGTGAGCGTTTAGCCGCTAAAGAGCCAAACATGTCCACTGTGAGTGTTTGACTTCCATCCCATTAATGCTGAAGCTGGCGTGTGTCTGCTCAATGTGTAAACAAGCTCTTATATGTGTGTTTACCTCCCCCAAGTGGCAGAAAACAATAATGCAGCATTTTAAAGAACTGCACTGCAATTTGTCCTCTGAACCCATATGGACCAGGGTCTCACAAGAGGAATCTCAGGGGTCACAAGCCGATTAGAAGGGCAGGAAATAACTGTAACTGTTTTTTCTTGTGAAATAGTAATCTGAGTAGTTAGAGACCCTTAAACAGTCTGACAGGAGCATACTTCTATTGATCTGTTCACAACACAACATGGACAAAACATGGTGTCACATGGACAGACTTTTACAAGTTTGTCAGATCTGCTGATCAAACCATTCAGTAAACCCCTTTTCACGAAGCATCTGCATTTGGTATGTTCCTCCAAGCATTAATCACATTATTCCTATAATTTGTGACTAAGATGTACATAAATATAGTGTGAAAACAAGGGCAGTGCAGAGCAACCAAGTGAAATGAATAGAATTTCGGATAGGATAGGATATGCTGGTTTGTCAACAATGATGAATTAACTTTACTGAATGCATGTACAGTCATTTCATAGTCAAAGGTTTATTTAGGGACATGCACGAATATGACACAAGGCTCCTCTACAAGAGGAAGACAAAAGTGGTAATAATAAACTCATCTCTGTGTAACATTGGGGTTGATTGCAGTCGATGAAATAACCACAGATAAACTGACACACACAAGTAATAAGGAGAGTCTCATCACAAATGTAAGTCTTGGATCTGGTCTGCGACAGGTTTTGCAAAACTATGCAAGCATCTCTCTTCACATCATCGCCCCCCTGTTGGCCCGGCTGTGCTCTCACCTTCACACATCATACGATGCGTGTTGCCAGGAAACCTCGCTGCAGCAAAACTCTCTGCTCAAAGGTTTTTTTTCCAGAAGGTGACCTCAGTTAACCTCTCATGTTGGCAGAAGCTGCAAACGGGCGGTTTGTTAACAGTTTACTGTTTCCTCACAGTTTTGCTGCACTAACCTTGAAGTTATACAAGAAAAAACCTGCATGTAATATGTATCCCATCTCTTATACTTCAAATATTTCCAGGTAGCTAAACACGGGCGTGGATGCATGCAGTGACTAAATACTCTTAAACAAGTCACCAGTATTTGTAAAACCCTGCATTTGTACTTCTCATGTCCCGGTGCATGAATGAAGAAGACAGCTGCTCAGGTAAACCTTTCCCCTGAAAACAAGTGACCTCACAGTCAGTTTGCAGTGTCACCAGTAGATGGCGGTATGGTGCCACAAATAGAAGTCTGTGCTGCTAAAGACTCCCAGACACTTTATTGTATTAATTAATCAAAGCATTATTATCACAGATTAACGAACATATTTTAACAACTAATACAGCCAAACGATTCCACTAAGCTTTGATTACGTCACAGCCGACAGATATCACAGTCTGTCATCAATAATGAGCTCACAGCTGGGCAAACGATCCGGGCCGTGACCTGAGCATGGGTGTAACAGACAGTTATTACTGCTGCCGCCAGAGAAGAGGAAAGACTTAATTCAAATTCTTACAACGGTTTAAATTTGGCTGAGTGAATAAAATAGGGTGGTGGTGAAAGAACAGAGCTAACCACACAGTGGACCTGTTAAGCATCATGTCGAGCTGTAAAACAATCTGGTCAGCCATTTGTTGTCTCGGGGTTAATGACCTGCACGCACGCTTCTTGTTCCCATGTTTGGAGCCGCTTAGCAACGAGCCACCAGCAGCCAACAAGCAGGGACGCCATGCTCCTGTCCCAGTCTTATCTGCCTCTCCTCTTTAGGCATTGCTCTGGTGAACGTCCAAAATAAACCTCATTTGTTTTTTCTCTGTCCTCCACATTTCCCCTCGAGTGTTACAGCAAAGACTTTGCTGTTCTGAGAGTTTTTACATGGTTCATGTCTAAGTGTTGTATGTGTTAGTGACTGGAGAGTTTATTCACATTAATATATCATCTGTGCATTTTTTCTGTCCCTTCTCTCCCTCTCTCGCCATCGTGTCCTTCCTGTCTGACTCCTTCCCTCTCACATTCAGCTTGGCAGAGCATTTTTTCCCTCTATAAGGACATTTTCGAAGCAGTGCCTAATTTCCCAGTGATAAAATGAACTGCTCGTTGGACGTCCCCCCGGCTCTCCATGGTTGTGGGGATAATATTTATGTTGAACATGGTGTTGCTGCTGAGTTACATGCTCCCAGTCTCTGATGACACTGAGGGAAGAAATCCAGCAGACGGGCTACTCTGTTTGATAGCTGATGCTTCACACAATGTTGAAAAATGCATTGAGGAATAAGAAGTCAATTGTCCTTCGAATTTTGTGTATGAATACAAATTGGTGGGTCATGTGATTTTTAGTGTTATGTCTGATTTTCCTCAAAGAAAATAGAACTTTGGTTGTGATAAAAAAAAAAACTTTTCCAGGTCAATTATTCAAACAATATTCTCAGTTCATCCTATGAGAGTTTGTCAACTATCTTATTGATAAATCAATTAATGTATCTATTAATCCACCAAAAGGGCAGTTTCCTGTTTTAGAAATATTTGACACCTTTATTTATTTTTCCACAAGAGGCTTGTAATGCTACTCTCACATCTGGTTTGAATGGAAGGCTTGGGAAACATTACGGGAAATGATTTATGTTGTAAAAGGAAATTAAAGGAAATAATAATTAAAATTTTAGGAAATAAAACTTGTTGACAAACAATGTGATTACAACAAGAACGGACTCATTTCTTCATGGAGGTTCTCTCACGTTTAGTTGCTGTCTTTAGAGTAAAGTTTTTGTTTGTCTTTGAGGTTTGACTTTACAGTAATTCTGCCATAAATGAGGCTGCTTTCCTCCCATGCAGGATGGGACTTTTCTATGTCATATTCCATTAACATTTAGGGCATTTAGCAGACACTTTTGTCCCAATAAGTACATTTGTGTGTTTGCATGATATACCTGCAAAAAATGATCCACTATATTGCAGTAAAACTATGAAATGCTCTAACTGTATATGAATTCCTGGCTGAAGAATACCTCAAGGTTACTAGACTGATGGGAACATCGCTACAGGGCTCGGATTAGAACTGTTGTTTCTTTGTGAGGCAATAAATCACAAACGTCAAGTTTCCACTTGAACTACTTAGCCTACATACTGTAGGCTATAGTTGCCAGACTGAAGGTGCGTTAGGAAAGTGGGCGGTTGTAGTTGTGAAACAAAACATGAAAGCAATATACCGTTTATTCTTGCTACTACAGTACAGATAACGGAGGGATTGTGGTTTATTATAAAACTAATAATAGCAATCAGCGCTGACAATGAATGTAAGAATAAAAGTATCGCTATTTAAGACTTCAAACTATCTAATTACAACATTTGAAACACTGACATGAATGGCTTTCATTCTTGTTTTCAAATAAAACATGAAATAAAACATGAACATAGCATATTCTGAACAAAAACTAGTCCTCATCGTGTCGTCTCGGTCCCCCCTTCAGCCCCCCCTCTGCATTGTTGAAAGGGGCGGTCTGGAAAGAGTCTACGAGAGCCTGCGGCGTGTGTGTGTGTGTGTGTGTGTGTGTGTGTGTGTGTGTGTGTGTGTGTGTGTGTGTGTGTGTGTGTGTGTGTGTGTGTGTGTGTGTGTGAGAGAGAGAGAGAGAGAGAGAGAGAGAGAGAGAGAGAGAGAGAGAGAGAGAGGACGCACAAGTGTTGTGACCGGGTATTGTCACAGTGCGCCGAGCCAACACAGCCGTCAGATCGGTTTTGCGGAGATAAAGACAAATCACATCCAGTCGAAATGTCGAAGGTGGAAGGAGGAATGAGATGCGTGAAATACCTTTTGTTCGTGTTCAACTTTATATTCTGGGTAAGTGCCCGTTCGGCTCCTTAGTGCGTGTGACGGGATGCAAAGCTGCGCGTAAACGGACAAGTGCAGCGGTGCGGACTCGTCGCTGCACAGCTGACTGCCACACACACACACACACACACACACACACACACACACACACACACACACACACACGTGTTGTTTTAGCAGCCACGCAGAGAATGGCTCGTCTTTACACATCCATCCTCTCGTGTGCGTTTGTCGTGTTGCCGTCCGTTTGTTGCGGGTTTGCCCTGCGTGGCGCGGAAAGGGTGACAGCCGGAGAGTTTTACTTTTGGCTAACCGGGGCTCAAATCAGATTTTCCACAGAGGAAAAACCCGCCCTCCCTTTTCCCGGGGAAGTGTGTTTTTGAAAGGAAGACTGAATGAAAAGACAGAGCGGGAGAGAGATTGAGAGACGGCATGGAAAACAAACGCGCCACACAGCTCCGTTAACAGATTGATAAAGAGCAGAACGACCAGCGAGATCCCCCAACTGCTTCCTCCGCTCACTTGGGCACTCCAAGGGAGGCACAAAAGAGTCACTTTACTCAAGACAAACTGCCAGGTGGATGTGAAGGGTGTGTGTGTGTGTGTGTGTGTGTGTGTGTGTGTGTGTCCTGAACACATGCTTTGCACATGTCCCTTCATAAACTCATTAATTAATTAATCGTGCCTACTATAAATAAGTAAGTATACAAGCATGTGGTGGTTAATCTTGGTTGGTATATTGTTGTTCCACTCTTCTCACTCCTCAGAGGCGGTGCTTTTAGTGTGTGTGTGTGTGTGTGTGTGTGTGTGTGTGTGTGTGTGTGTGTGTGTGTGTGTGTGAGGTGAGAGCTTTTCCAACAAGCATCTGTGGAGTGGATCAGGCGCCGAGTGCAGCGTGAATGGATCCATTGTGACAGCGGGACAATAGCATGACTTCAGTCTGCTGCTCCTGCCTGCCGGAGCCCTTAACACGGCGACCCCACTGATCCCCCCCCTCCATTAAGTTGATCTATCTCCTCATCCCACTATCCCCACATTTGCCAGTATTTCTCATTAGATCCGACTGAGAGTGGACACCTGCAGAGACAGAGGTGAAGATGGGATGACAGACATGTGGAGAAAGAGGATGACTGACTGAGACGTAAACAAAAATAAAGAGAAGGGAAGAAGGCGAATGCGATGGAGAGAAAAGGGTCATTGGGAGATTGAGAGGGATATTAATGTGCTTGTGTGCACGCTCCCTCAGCAAACGAGGGACAGCTGACCCAGATAAAGATAGAAAATCAGATCAGTGTGAGCGTAGCAGGATATTCTGTGGACGTCTGTGTTGGTTTGACGCAGGATTACAGAAATGCCACACTCTTTGGTGCTCGCTGCGTACAAGTTCTGCACATTCCCTCCACTCTTTGAGCTACGAACGAGCAGCGACCTCCGTTCAGAATCACTGCATCCCAATCCAACCCCCCACTGTGGCCCCCTCTGTTGATGGTGGCGTGAGATGATGAGAAGAGTGTGTGTGTGTGTGGAGGAGGGGCAGATATGTTTCTGAGTCCCATGAGCCCTGAGTGGACTGTAGAGCAGAGACAGGCCGCTGTCTCTACTATTGGACATGTTGTCAACAGTTGGGACACACACACACACACACACACACACACACACATGTTACATGAAAGTGAGGAGTTTCATACAACCATCCTCATTGAATTCACCCAAACATGGTCATCAATCGATCCGTGAGAAGTGTCTCTGTGTTTATAAGCCTCCCTGACTCCATGTCACAGTGTGATGTAGTGGGCTTGCTGCAGGGCTCCGGTTCTAAACGGTCATTAATGGATCAGGACAAGCTCTCTGATCGCTGCAAATACAAGGACACAAGTACCTGGCTGGCTTGTCTGGCCTGTGTCTGTGTACGACAGTTCACTGACTGCCCTATTTAGTCAGACACTAAGCCTGTGGTAAACAGAAGTGGGCAAGCATTACTTCATATATGTGTGATAGTGGATGAAAAACAGTTACTTTAACAGGTCTAACAGAAAACAATGTCTCGTCAGATTATTCAATCGTGTCTCTTGGTCAAAGAACATTATAATAATTAAACATCAAAAACTTAAGTTCTGTGAAGATCAAACGTTTCAGCTCGTCTTTGTTATGAACATAATGCAGTCAAAGTGTGCAGCCTTCGTCATCCTGTGTTTATCAAATAGTTGCCATGGTTTCTGACTAAATCTGCATTATGTAAAACATAATTAATTGATATTACATTAAACATGCTTTTTGCCATAACATTATTTACATTGTTTTTTTTTTTTATTATTCTCATTAGACACATTCACATGGACTTTTACATATCAGTTATAAGTCACTTATGAGTATGTTTTTGAAGCCTTTTTATGCTGATAATGCCATTTTTTGGCATTTAGATCAAATTGGTTCAAAACTAAAATTATGCAGAGATATTGTGAGGTGCTTATGTCACGTTATTATCTTATGTGGGCCTATGGAATATATAAGAAGACTAAGACTGCCAAACAGTGTCAGTTAATGCTTAGGGACTGTTTAAAGCGTCTGCCATCCAGTTTGGTGCAGGGTCGCTGATTACTGAATGCTTGTATTTACGTCATGGATTATTTATTAAAGGGCAGTAAATTACCGACACCATATTGGGAGAGGACAGTTTCCACAGTTATGTGTCAATAAAACTCAGAGGTATTACTCAAACTAAATATGGGGCATTGGTAGTATTTTACCACCAATGCTGTGTCTGCTGTGTGAAGTTGATGTCACCATTAGATTCAGTTGGTTGAATGTGTTAAAAAGTGGTGTTATTGTTACAGTTAACAGCTGAGACGTACTCCTGTTTTCATTGTCTATATCTAATAAGCAAAATGAAGATATTTTAAAGCAATAATGTAAAATCAGATTGTTTAACAAAACGATCATCAGATTGATTCTGAGATTATAGGAAATCATTTCACATTGTGGGGGTTTATTTAGAATAGGTGTCTTTTGAAGGTGACTGGTGAATGCTCCGACTTTAAGATGAATATCGGCCCTACAAACACTTGTGTTCTGTGTTGTGGAGGTTTGTGTGAGCCCCCACACTCCCCCTCCTCGCCCTGTGGGAGAGTACAATGGGATTTACTCCACCCATAATGATCTCTCTCCGATTGACACTATTCCTCTGCCCATCATTTTGAATGTGTGCTTGCATATGTCTTCTCAAAGCCAGACAGAAGACTGTTTATGACAAGCTTAAATCACTCCCAAATTGCTGCTGGGTAGCTGGTAGCTCCTTGTGGGTAAATAAGTACTTCACACATGTTGTGCTTTCTTATACTACTTTTGCTTCAATCTTTTTTTTCTGAAAATAAGGTCTAACCTAGAAAGTGGATAATGTCACAGACTGTCTCTGACCAAGACCACAGCCCTGTGTCAGCTCAGCCCCTGTTTTCATGGAAATTCCCCTCACAAACACTATTTAACTGCACTGATAAAAACAAAATAGGCCTCTTTTACTGTAAAAGAACCTCAATAAAGCTCCAACAGTGAGGTTTCCATCCTTGTCTAGAAATATCCAGGCAAACAAACTATCCTCAGAGGTGTTAGGACAAAAAAAGACTTAGATTAACTCTACTATTCTCACTTCCATCTGTGTGAGGGACACATCGGCCATACTCTCTCTGATACTTCTTTCTTCTGTGTCCACAGGCAAGGGGGAAAACATGACGAGTCTTCTAATGACTTTTTCTCTCTCTTCCTTTCCATCTTCCCCTCTTTCATTCTCTCTTTCATTGTGTCTGTGTATTTCCCTGCTATTGTGCACCAAAACGTATAGTCACAGGGAGACAGTGGGTCTTTGTCCTTTGGGTGAGGTTGGGAGGGGCCGAGATGAGGTGGGGTAGAGGAGGGAGGGGGTACGTGGAGATAAGTCAGGGGGCGGGGTGATTGGAGAGGCAGAGAGAAGGGAGTGGTGTGTCTGGTGTCAGACGGGGTAATGATGGCAGACAAAGTGATGGGGGGGTAAATCAGGGGGTATGTAAGCACTGAGGGGGTTAATGGGACCTTTGGGATGACTGAGTGCCAGGGTTGAGAATGTACTTAGCATGTCAGCAACTGCCTGCAGCTGGACGGAGCCACCCCGTTCAAACGTGAGACCTTTCAGTGTGGTATCCTTCCATCGACGCATCTGGTTTGGAAGAGGCTTTTAAATGTAGCCATAACAGTAATGAGGTTTGGCTGGGCTCTGAGCTCTTTTTAACTGGGAATCAGCCACCTGCTCCTCCACCACTAACACGATCTAGCTTGACAGTAGCTCTTAGCGCTGTTGTGCAGATCCACACGATTCAGTGCATCTCCAGGACCACCATCGTACCATCAGGGGCTCTGACAAATACCTGGATTAAATAGATTCACTAATCCAGCCTGGTTCAGTTAGTCTTACTATCTGCAGCCTTCACTTCAATGTGCTTTATCACTTTGGACCTGCTAATCCTGAAACCCCAAGAGCTCAGCTGTCCCACACATCACCGTGCATGCCACTAAATCCATCCTCAGTCTGTGTGAGGAAGCCTGCTTTCCAATGCCTGTCTTTTTCCAAGTGCTTTACAACTGAGCTATTGAATGGTGAGGACGACAAGATAAAGAAGGGAAAAAGTGAAACGAGAAATTGTATTTATTTGTTTAGAGACAGACGTGTAGCAATTTGAACCGGGCAGTGAGGTTGGTTTCTCTAAATAAATCCACTGAGCCAGAGGACACAGACACAAACAGTCACACTACCTAAACTCTGAGATCTAGGACACTAGACCATGTGACAAGCACTCCTAAATACTCTCCATTTGATTTCTCTGCACACTGAACCAGAGACACTCTGCTGTTTTCAAGCTCAGCTCAGAAGGTTTTTAGAGTCCATAAAACCTCAGGGGGCATGTGCTCACTGATCAATAAAACCTCTCAGTATTGATCCGTCACCACAGTTTCTGCTTTTGAGAGCATCTCAGAAACAAAGCAGCAAAGTTCTTTTTTTGTTGTTGTTGTTTTATGCTGCAGTGAGTTTGGACTAAATCAAGATCACTGCAGGGAGTAGTATTTTGTTCAATGTATGATGGTGGTGGTTGAGATGAAGGAAAAAATGAGCAACATGTAGCCACATTTCCAAACAATCAGGAGAGCCTGTTTAAGCTCAAGGTGCCACACTGCCGCCCGCAGCCAAGCAGGTCATTTCCTCCCTGCTAGGACGGCAGAAATCACTACCGGGTGTTTCTAAGTCACAGAAGTCACATTTGACTGCTGTCTACAACATGGATGATCCTTCCATGATACTTATTCAGAGCTGCGTGCTTTGACACAAATATTGAAGTTTAGACTTTTGTTGCTAAGTGCAAAGGCTGGCGGGCCGGAGTGGAAACTCCACAGCAGCGTTTGGTTCATTTATGTGGAAAAGCACACTTGGGGAGAGAAAAAGGAAAAAAGATCTGAAGGCCTGAAAATCATGTACTTCCACTGTTTGCTTTGGATGAAAAGTTGTGTTTGTGATCAAAGCTGAAACCAATTTACAGCAATGACGTCAGATCTAAAGCCAGGATGTACATGATAAGACACGTGATTCATTATGAAGTAACAGAAAATTGATTTTCTACTTTATAGTTACTGACTATAAAAAAAAAAGCTTGTCTGCAACCATGTGGCATGTTCATGATTATTACATTCATGGTTTACAACGACATGAGTGTTGACAGTGCATGGCTGTGTATTGTCTACGTGTAATAAGACGTTCTCTCTTCTCCCCCTGCAGTTGATGGGATCCTTTGTTCTGGCAGTGGGACTGTGGCTGCGTTTTGACCCAGAAACCGTCTCCCTCCTCAATGGTGATAAGGCTCCGGACACTTTCTTCATTGGTGAGTATGACAGCACACGTCAGGTACTCTCCACAGTCAATGCACAGTGTAAAAACATGCTGTAGGTATAATATCCAACACTAGGCCGTTGAATCAATACATGCGTTGAAAATTCACAGCAGGTTGAGGTACTGTTGTTGTTGCAAGTTAAACATTTACTTTACCGTTCTCTGTGTCTTTTTTTATGTTGCTCAGAAAACACTCTGAAAGTTCAGTTGGTTCAGCAGTTAGACTTTCATGGTGATTGATATTAGGAATAGAAAAACATTTTGTATAATGACATCATTGTCTCTTTTCAAAGCAAAACATGGCAAATATGTAATATGATATCATCTTTAAATACATTAGACACACATTACATACATAGTAGCATAGACGTTGCAATGTCATATTCCTCTCATCTCAGTCTGTAGAGGACACTTTAAATGGTTTATTCACCTTTCAGTGCAATTCCCTTTAATATGTGAATAAATGTCTCACATTGTGTCAAAGTGGAAAATCCTACCCCTACCTTCACATACACACAAATACACACTCCACAAGCACGTATAAAAGCCCACATACTTACAGAAATTGGGTTTAAGGAAAAAGTACTGTGTGCTCCTGACAGTTGTGTGTGAATGTGAAGGTGTTTTCCATGTGCAGTTAAATGTCTGAATGCAACATGCTCTCATGCTATTTTTTTATTATTAGGCGTGTGTGCCTGCGTCTTCCACACTGCATATGAGTGTGAATAACAGGAAACGACAGCTGTACATATGAGTGCAAATGCATGAGGGAAACCACAGGGCTGCTAACCACCTTTCAATCAGTCACCCAGCCCACACGGAAAGTGGAAAAGGAGGAGGAGGAGAGTGGTGGGATGGTCAAAAAGACATATAGAAGAGAGGGATCCATGACAAAGTTTGAAAGAAAAACAAGATGAGACGTCAAATTTAATGAGAAAGGAAAGAGGAAGAGAGAGAGGTGTTCAGCTCCCCCACGTAGGACCCTTCCACATCCTGTTTAGGGTCTTTAACCGTCTCCAGACTAAACCATTCCCCTCCACAGTATCTTCCTGTCTGAAGATAGTTTAGGACAGATACGGTTGTTATTTTATTTCAAAAGCCTAAAATCAGATGTCCATGTGGCTTGACTGAGGAGGGCTCGCTTCTTGAAGTCAGGCTCTATTGTGCTGCACATGGCTTTGACAGTGAGAGCGCTCCACCGTAGCGTTGCCCCGTTCCCATGGAGTCAAGCCCACTCCGAACTTTGAAATGATAAGACAACTTCAGACTAAGAGCTAAAGGGAAAACCAGAGTAGAGAAACAATGTCTCTTGCAGTTTGTGAATGTGTGTTGCATTTGGCTGAGGTCGTCAATAGGCTGTGATGACTTTGCAAGAATAAACATTTTTTCAGCGGTTGTATTTAGTGGATTGTAAAGCAGAGCGCCACCTGCTGTGTCCAAGGGCAGATCCTCCATCTCTTTATACATTTAGTCATTAGGGGAGTAGAGCCCAGTGTTGCTGGACTTATAATGAATGACTCAAAGATGCATATATGAGCCAGGCAGCTCTTTGTTCCAGGCACAAACCCACCAAACTGTTTATTAATATACAGGAATGAATGTGTTAGTGTAGTTTAGAAGGCCATAATGCTTTGTAAGATAAATGATTGTAATTTAAATTCTACAGTATTATACAACTGTAGAATTGAAGAAAATGCAATAAGCAATTATTTTGCACACATGTGTGCATAGGAATAATAAGAAAACATTGGTGAATGCCAGAATCTTCATGAAACCTATAAGTGGGGTTTAAGAACTCACTTCTCCCTAAGAACGCTTGGTGAACGAGGCCCATTGTTTATTTGAGCTCAACACCCAAACAGATACCCCCCTCCAGATTTTCCGTCGCTCTTGCTGCCTTTTTCTTTTTTATGAATCCATGGAACCTTTCCTGTGCATGAGCACGAAGGAGCCCTGTTGCTGTTTGGTTGGTATAGCATTGTGTGGTTTGTTTCTCACTTACAGTCAGAGCTGTGAATGAACACTGGACTCTTTTTTCAGCACACACACACAGGAGGGGACAGCTAGCAGACCGTGGGGAGATAATCCATGAATTTCACAAAGAACGTGTCTTGATTAGAATCACTGGATGCACCTTGAAGTAATTAATCTCAAAAGAAATGACGCACCCAACTCACTTGTTGACACATCGGGATGCCATATACTGTCTTCCTCTCCTGTTCCCACCTGAGCCCGCTTCACCTGGGGGCTGACACGTCCTCTCTCACCCCACCGTCTGCAGAGCTGTCGCCTGGCAACAGACCCCACCCGTACGATTGGTGGAAGCAATCTGTTGTTGAATTCATCCCTGCAGACCTACCCATGATGTGTCTCTCACAATAAGAGGGTTAATGGGAGATGAGGGCATCTAAGGGCGTCTCACTTACAGCTCCCTCTAAATAAGGCTCTTGGAAACAATGCTATTCACATCTCATATGAGCGCACAATTAAAAGGCACAATACGTGGGTCCACTCCTAAAAAAGAATCTTAAGCACTGACCACAGACAGTACCGTCTGAAATGTGAATACCACTGTCTGAGCTCCTCTGCTGCTTTCTGACTGTTTGAATTTACGTGTCTAGCTCTATGCTGCCCCCTGCTGGTGCTTCTGTAAATTAAAATTGCCAGGTGTACTAGCTGACAAAAGCCATTTAGCAAGGTATCAAACTACTTTTCTACGTGTTTTTGTCTAGTTTATCTTAATGATGTTGGTGAATAGAGTGTAACAAATAGAAAGGAAGGTTATTCTGAAGGTTTGTCATGACTAACAGTCTTGTTCACCTGTGTTTTGCATACCGTTGCATCAGGGTTTTTTCCACTGTTTCCCCAGGTGTCTATATCCTGATAGGTGCTGGCAGTCTGGTGATGTTGGTTGGTTTCTTTGGCTGCTGTGGAGCTGTTCGAGAATCTCAATGCCTTCTGGGTTCAGTGAGTACAAATGCATACAAACTACAAGAGCCAAAACTGAGCTGACATGTTTTGTCTTTGTTGGATGACTTGAAGCAGATATATGTATTGTCTCAGCTTATTGTTGCTATGGATTTTTTCAGTTCTTTGCCTGCCTGTTGATCATATTTGGTGCGGAGGTGGCAGCAGGGGTATTTGGATTCTTAAACAAAGACAAGGTATATGTAATATTTTACAGCTTGAGCAGTGTATTGAGTTTAATGAATTCCAGTGGAACCGCTTCATTCACTGTCCCCTCTCATGCAGATTATCAAAGATGTTCAGACCTTCTACACAACAACGTACAATGAAAACAACAACGGCACATTGATCATGTCCTACCAGAAAGTAGTAAGTAAAACATGAAATATTCCCATTATGTTCTTAATGCAGAACAAATATATGTTAAAAGCTATTTCTTTATACATACAATCATATTATGCTCTCCCACTTTCAGCTGAACTGTTGTGGAACCGCAGAAAGCCCCTGCCCTGAACCCCCAACAGATACTAAGGTAAATATAGAACAAAGGGAAGCCTCATGAGGTGTAATTCAGGCACTTGTACCGACCCACGGGTGTAGTCCCAATGCTTTGATTAGTTCCAGGCATATCAATGTTTAAAAGTACAATGAATGAAGACAGACTGGTTTAGATCCATACTGGGTCTTCCTGACCGTGTGGCTGGAAAGAGGTGTCAACCTGAGGGGAATTTCATGATACCTTATGTAAGAAATTCATGTCCAGGAGACTAAATCACACCAGCATATTACAAAATAAATGTAAAATAACAAATAGGATATTAATGATGATGAACGACAATAGAGGGAATGTATTTCCTCATTAAGACCTGGATACACCATAGCATCAATTTTAAAAGTGTAATCTGTCTCTCTGAAGTTATTTATTAAGGGAATTAGGTAAGCTCTGTCACCAACAGACTTAAGGAGGAAATTAATTACCAAATCATGATTGACTAGACCTTGACACATCTTATCTGTGGTCTGCAGGACTGTGAGACCGGCATCAAGGAGTTCTTCAATAGTAAACTCTACATTATTGGATACGTGGGCATTGGCATCGCTGGAGTCATGGTGAGTCAGGATCTGAGAAGACTTCCACGGGTCCACATTATGATTGAGAGGGATTTTATTAAAAGTCTGTTTTCCTCTCAACAGATCATTGGGATGATCTTCAGTATGGTGCTCTGTTGTGCCATTCGCAACAGCAGGGAGGTCATCTAAGCTGGCCCCTTGCCTTCCACTCATCCCCATCCAGCCCCAAAAGACTGTACGGCCTTGAGATCAAACGTAACCTTTGTCCATAATCCATCCAGGGACCCAGGAAATAGGTCATGTTCAAAAATATCCTTTCCACTGTGGTGCTAAAATCAGCCTGCTTAATTTTCCACAATTGTATCTGAATTTGTATTTATTTATTTGCAGTCACAAGCAAAGAAGCATTTTCTTTCCAAACATTCTGATATAGGACTAAGACCACATACCGTATATCCAGTAGGAACAGTGTGATTTCTGGTGTTGCCCTGACAATCTGTCAAACTGTTTTTACCCCATGTCCATTTGGTCACCATTATAAATGTTAAACCACATACTGTCGCAGTAGTGTCAAGGCTATTTCACACAGCCTTGACACTGACCCCTCGGCTGTGGGAAACTTTAGCCCAGAGAGAGCAAACCCGAGAGGTGAAAGTAGCTGAGTTTGCTTATCTGTGAGCACAAAAGAATACACACATGAACACGCACAGACAGCAATGTTGTGTTACATGAGACCACGGCCTTAAAATAGGTTTTCTGGAATCGCATAGGGAATCCT
This sequence comes from Eutrigla gurnardus, assembly GCF_963514095.1. Taxonomy (NCBI): domain Eukaryota; kingdom Metazoa; phylum Chordata; class Actinopteri; order Perciformes; family Triglidae; genus Eutrigla; species Eutrigla gurnardus. The sequence continues at coordinate 6,004,603 of NC_139922.1, forward strand.
GATTGGTGGAGTCTGAGTGGGGGGTCAAACGAGGGAATGGCCAGTGAATGTTTTGGGAATGCATCCATCATGCAGGCCCAGCGCTCTTATCACACACGTACAGTATCAGTGTAAACTGTTCAATCAATATTATCTTAAAGGAATAGTTCACCATTTTGGAGGATGCGCTTACTCACTTTCTTATCGAGAGTTAAATTAGGAGACCGTCATGTCAATATGGTAAATATGATGCTGCAGCTGGTTAACTAAGCACTATGCTATGCTAACAAGCTGCTGGCTGCCACTTCATATTTGATTTATTTACATACTTTATATTTTTCAAACAATGGTGATATGTGGTGGATCCCACAACTCAAGCCAGTTTCAAGAGTCTTGTGTGAAACAGAAATGTGTTTTAAAAGCTGCCTGGAGCGGGAAAGAAAATTTAAAAATCTGAAGCACACACCAGGTGAACTAAAACCAAATTCCCTCTTTGTCCCAAAGGAAAAGGTCCTTGTGTATATATATCTCTTACATAAGAGCATGTTTGAGTCTCTGTTGATTGTATTTCAAGAGGATCATGTGGACACGTGGATGTTTACAGGCTAAATACAGTATATGACAGACAGTCAACTGAGAATAGGCACTGGGGCTGTGAATTTGGGTCTTTTAAGCCAGGACGATCCCTTCCCAACTCCATACTCCATACATTCCCCCTTTGTGCCTTAAAGTCAACTGCCCACAACAAAACAAAAGCCAGGAAGTAACCCCTGTATTCCTCTGATCTCATCAACCTCAGCAGATGAGAGGGGTGGGCAGACATGCTCAACCTGGAATCGCTTCCATTTATCCAGGATCACTCAGGCCACTGTTAATTCTATAGGACTCCAGTATGTAAATATGTGTGCGTTTTCTTGTAGGTGTACATTATTTGTGGTTGATGTGATAGTACTATTTAACATGCTGTGTGTAGACAGAGGCTTGCAGTAGTTGTACAATGTTAATGTAGTCATTACAGTGTTTGCAATAGTCAAAGCGAATCCATACAACTAAAAGAGCTTCTTAATGTGCCTTTCTTTGATAACGAGCTATTTTTGAACAACAGGCTGTGGGAACGTAGCAGATGATCATAGTGAAATTGTACATATGTCTGTAGAGTTGGACTGCAGTTAGTTGTCACACACATTCGACTTGCCATTATTTTTTTGGTGTGTTTCAAAGTGTTGCTCTCGACTGTCTTCTCTGCCAAGAGAGCTGAAATGCTGAAAGCAACAATGTCTTCTGCCAACTATTTCAAAATCTCTTGGTCTTTTTTTTTTTTTTTACATTTCAATGTAACGTGACAACAGTTTAGTGCAACTCAATCCACAACGTTGTTGCTGTGTTTATCTATTTGTTTGAGCAAATCTGGAGATGTAATGTACTGTGCACATAATGAGACACTGTGTACACAGTCGAGTCTTTCGTAGTTGTGTGTTAATTTATTTTAATACCATTCCAGGCTTCTCAGGAAGATAGTTGTTTAAGTTTAATAAAGCTTTGAAAATTTTACAGTTTGCTGTGTCATATTTGATCACAGATGTTTACATTTTCTGATGGCCTTTCGGTTAATAGTTATTTCCTGTGGTAAACTCTTTCACAGGTATTGACCCAAGTCCAGATTATTAACTAGTAAAGGGATGTGACTGTTCAATTAGCATGTTAAGTGGGTTATTTGAAGGACTTTGCTTGGCAACAAATAATCATGGTCTTTGGCAAAAAGCTTTTGGGAGCATTTTCATAATTTTTTCCAATTCTGACATGTAACTTGATTCTGAAATGTTTCTCTTGTCACCAGAGACATTTCTAAATCATATCTCCATCATCACACACACAGCATTAGTAACACACTGGCTCAGTCCACACACTCAGTTCTTTGCCATTCTGAAATAAAACCTCCACACCTCACCAGGCTGATACTTTTATCGGATATTATGTGAAAATGGTGTTTTAGTTATGTTCAACATTAAGGTTTAAAGGTTTAAAGGGAGACTTTTACTCAAAAACAAAACACTTTAAATGTTTTGTAATTGAACATAAAAAATGCATCCTGAGCACAAATATCAGTTAAATCTGTAGTAGATGTCCTAGTAGTGTATACTGTAGTTGTAGGTATACATTTAGGAGGAATTTCATGATTTGCTGCTCATAAATATAAAGTATGAGAAATAGTGTGCTAGAGATCTAAGAATGAGTTATATTTGGCTTTAATGCAGCTTGTGAATAATCATAATAATCTATGTAGACATTTATAAGATTTAACAAGATTTTACAAACACATTCAAACAGATGAAGTTATTACAGTATAAAGTGATTTAGTATTTCTTCTCAGTTGATTGGATTTAAAATCCCCTGTTATTTAATAGGTTTCCAGGTTTAGTTGCATGAGTTTCATGCAAGAGTTTCACCTTTCTGCACTTGAGCTGGAAGGACAGCTGAATATTAAGTTATGCTTGTGATGTGACAGAGGGCCCAGGACTCCCCAGTGTAGAGTTACCTCAATGCTGCTGCGTTAGCATTTTTACTGCCACAAACATATCCATGCCAGTACACGTGTAGAGGAGCAGGATAACACCTTTCAAGATTGCATCAGAAAACGTTTTACACCGTCTACAGCCAACCTGTTGCTGTTTCCAACAGCCCTACCTGAGAATGCACGACTGAATATGCAATTCTTTGGGCTACACACACCCCACAAATAACACAAAAGTAAACACTGCATTCATAAATCATACATAATTTATTCAGCGTTAGAAATCTGTATTTACATGCATAATTCTAAAATTATGAAAAATAAATCTTCTCAACTGGTTGAAACACTTTTAACACTCTCAATTTGAGTTAAACTTGGCAAAGTTTGAGAAAATTGAAAGAAATCCATGATACATATTTACAAAAGACTGTTTGGACCATGAAGTGCCCAAAATAGCACTCTGTTCTGCTTCTAAATACCTAACATGTTGTAACATCCTCTGAAAAGACAACCTGACCAGTGATGGACAACCATGGTCAATTAAGAGAAAGTGGCTATGTGTAGGTCAAGTTGCACCTTTTCCAGAAGACTTGGTCCCAAAAGCACATCAAAGCCCATTGATAAAGACTAGTTCACCACCATCTATTCTGACTCACTCAGGTAGACTGTGGGTATAAGCCCGCTATCGGCCGCCTATTTCAGTCAGCATTCTCCTCTCATTACACCCTTATTTTGCAAGGGCATCGTCGCTGTATCCTGTGCTTAGCACCGCCCAAGACCATTATGATTGGTTTAAAGAAACGCAAACTAGCCAGTGAGTTTCCCCCTAATGGCGGAAGGATAATGTGTGGAGCCAAACCTTTCTTTAGGGCTTACAGCACTGTGGAAATAGGTCTGGAGAGACTAACCACCATCAAACAACATTTTACTTCTCCACAAAATCAGGGGTCTACAAAGTTAACTGCAGAAGGCCTTGTTGAGCCACGGACATAAAACTTGCATGTTAGATAAACAGAGGTGTGTATGGTGCCACGCAGTGATTGCCCACCGTACCCATTAAAAACCTCCGAACACCTCAACCATAAAATAAATACTACACGGCACCAATGGCCGGCTACATTCTAATGACCAACTATAAAGCATTGTAGATAAAGAGAATGGGGAAACTAAGAAATACACCACAGCACCACTGTATGGCATACTATAAAATGAAATATCTGCTTTGCATACATAGACAGGGATCAACATCAATGGCCCAGTTTCACAATCCTTTATTAAGGCTATTTAAGTAGTGTTTAAATAGTCTGTTTTTGTTACTGCTTAGTCGATATGTCCTCAAACTATAAGGTTTGCAACAACATGTAACAGCCATTATAACTGGACTCTTCAGAATGGGGCAGAGAGAGTGGATATACAGGTTAGGGTTACAGTGAAGATCTATGGGGTATATTTAGGGATACAAGATAAATCTAAGAAAACACAGGTTTGGTAACACAGGCCTAGGGTCTGAGTGAAATGGTGATCAATTTTGGACCATCAAATGTTCTCACAATAGGCTCCACTGAAGCCCATATGGGCATGTTCGAATCTCTTAAATAAGAGAGTCATGCTAAAGGCATAATTTGAAACCATTTTGTAAGAAAATGGCATCTTTCTGGTCCCTTTAGCGTTTAACTCTGAAAGTCTCCAACAATAAAAAGGTACACATTAGTAGAGAGCTGGGTCCGTGGCTATGCCCAGAGCACAGTTCCCTGTAAATTAATAAGGTGGCAGAGAGACTAGGAAACAGCTTATTTATGCAGCGTAGATGTTGTGGGGTGTGTACCCAAGAAGGAACTCTCCAACTCCTGCAAAGTACACAACCTGTGCAATGCCAAAGAGTGGGGCAATAATAAGGGCCCGGCAACTGGCCCCCTTGAGGAAGGCTCCAGGACCCTCCTTTCTTAGGATATTTCTGAAACGGAAGAGAAAGTGCAGGGTTAGCATGTAATCTCTGCTATTCATACAAACCCCCGACAAACAAAAGACACAATGTTTGATGACCGTAAGACAAATATACCTGACACAGTCCACCACACCATTGTACGTTTCCTCATTAGCTCCTTTTTTGATAGATTGTAGCCTTGTCTTGACCACTGCACAATACATACAAAGCTTATTAGTTAAGCATTTATAAAACATCTGTGAAACAACAGTTAAAAATGCTGATGTTCAGTTCAGTCACTCACCGTCACAAGGGCTGACAGCCACAGCAGCAACGGATCCAGCCAGGCAGCCAGACATGAAGGACCAATAAAAGGGCACAGATGGGTCTTCAGATGAACGCTGGCCAAACTTGTGCAGATGTGCAAAGAGTGGGAAGTACACGACGGAGAAAGGGATGTCCCTGTGAAGGCAACAAAATGAGCATGTTAACCACATTAAAGGTTGAGTAGGTGATTCTATTCTGAAACACTTTCTGTTATACTACTTGAAATCCTTGTAACATACTGATAGCAATTAATAAATGAAATGCTTTGACATAAAACATTTTTAAAAATGTCATCTGTAGCCGTGGCAGGACTGTAAAACCCCGTCCAATCAAAAACGTCAGGCTGGAGAAAATAATTGGACGGCCTGCCTGCCTGTCAGTGCTTACTTCCTGATTCCGTGCACTCTGTTGATCTCCAGCACTTGTTGGCGTGTTCTCGAGGAGCGGCTTTGAACGGAGGTTTGAATGAAGGGGGCGGGAATTTTTCGGTTCGGCGATGCATTCAAACTCAAAGTTTCTTTGGTTTTTCCAAATTACCTACTCAACCGTTAAGAGGCTGTTGACAATAGATGGAAAACCAGTTAAAGCTACAGTTGAATCAAGATTGTTAAACTGTATCAACTCAAATGTTTTCCAAAACATATAATAACGTACCATTTAGCTGTAAAATGAGAAAGCTTGTCACCCGGCCAGCCAAAAACAAGCAACTGGAGATACCTTTTCTCATTTATAAGTATTTTTCTGAGAACATTTGAGGTGAGACAATTCAATAACAGAATATTGATTCATATTTGATCAGCACTGCCTAGTTGTTTGATTGGAGTTAAAACATTTTTTTAAAAAAAACATTGATTGACAGCTGCATTAGAGATTCCTTGGCTATGATTGTTTTATTTTATTATTTTTTTTGAAGGTTGAATCTTGCAGATGCCATTAGAGGCACTCAAAGGAGTGATTTTTTCACATATTATTTGTCTCATGTATTACTGATAGCCAATGTAGATGCTGAAGTTATTTTCTATTCTAGTTACCAACTGTAGCACTTAGCAAGGCCATGCATGAAATCCCTTCTCACCTCATCAGTGTGGCTCCGAGTCCCCTATACAGTCCTGTCACTCCTTTGGTCCTTAGCAGCTCTCTGGTGATCTGTGTGGCGGACACTCGCATGACTTGAGGCGCAGGGCTGGCGTTGTAGGAACGGCTTAAAACAGCACTGGTTCCCCCCATCTTCAGAGTCGTTACTACGCTAGGCACCACCCTCTGCTGGGCCGCTGGCAGATACAGGAAACATATTGTAACCATTTTCACCATAAAGAGAACATTCCAAAACATAAATTTGATGCTTTATTCTGCTTATCTCCTTGTTATTACCTAGCCTGCCAGCATCCTGCAATTGGATCTTGAGCATCTCCATGGGTGTGGTGATAATGACCTGGCACATTCCTGCACAGCATCCTGCCAACATCTCCTTGACCACAGTCAACCTGCCACTGCAGACACACGGGCATGTGGTTGCAGTTAAAAGCCCAGAATGATATTGTCATACAGGAGTCGGTCTCAATAAGTGCTACTCACCCGTCTTTGCTCAACTGGTGGCGAAAGAAGTCATTAGCAGCTAGTTTGATGGCCTTTTCAGGGGTTACCAGGGTGAGATTTACTGCAGCGCCTGTAATATCAAGCATTGACAAGCTTAATTCTAATGAAACATTAAAATGCATTTAACCCAATTCCACATCACAGAGGCTGTCAATCAGATGAAGCAGCAATGCTTTATGTGACGCATAAAATGTCCATTACTTCAGTGCAGTGAGTTTTGGGTTGAGGGTGACTGTGACTCAGAGATAGAGCAAGACCGGTGGCTTGATTCCCAGCTCCGACAGTCAGCCAAAGTGTCCTTGGACAAGATACTGATCCCCAAATTGCCCCCAAAGACTGTGCCATCGCCGGCATGTGCTTGAATGACCTACATTAGATTAGATCCTGATGCTCCTCTCATCAGTGTATGAATGTGTGTGTGAATGGGTAAATGTAGAATGAATGTGTCTTGAGTGGTCGAAAAGACTAGAAAAGCTCTTTATAGTCCATTTACCAATGTGATCCAAGCACTGAGCCATGACAGCATGGAGCCTCAAAAACAGACTAAAGGAAATTTCAGAAAAAGGTCCTTCTTTGGGAGTCTGATGAAATCGGTAGGTTTGGTTTAGTCTACATGCCAATCAAAATCACTGATCTCAAAAACAAAAAAAAGGCTTACCTCTGTACATGCCAAAGTAGCCTTCAGATTTAACGGTTTTTATTAGGCAATCCATCCTGAAGGAGATGAAAAAAACAGAAATTGATTATTATGCAATTTATTTACAGAAAACACTTACATAATACTCACATACATAATGTATGCAATACAAACGGGGCTGAACCCCCAAACAGCTCCCAAAGGCTGTGTGAATGTGTTTAGTGATGGGTGTCACCTTTCATGGCGGCCATCACAGTGTATGAATGTGTGTGCGATTGGGTGAATGTTGACATGTAGTGTACAGCACTTCCATTTACCAGTCAGACAAAAGAGATAGTTGTCAAATAATGTAGATTATGAGTGTATAAACAAAAAGGTAATTAGTATAGTTATTATTTCTATTTTTAATATTATTGTGTATGTGTATGTATGTATGTGTGTGTGTGTGTGTGTGTGTGTGTGTATATATATATATATATATATATATATATATATATATATATATATATATATTTATACACAGTATATATATATACTATATATTGTGTATATGTATATATATATATATACTACTGTGATAGACTGGCGACCAGTCCAGGGTGTACCCTGCCTGAGCCTAATGATAGCTGGGATCGGATCCAGCCCCCCCGCGACCCTGAATACAGGATAAAGCGGTAGACAATGGATGGATGGATGGATGGATGGATGGATGGATGGATGTATATACTATATATTGTGGTCTTTTTTGTGTTTTTTGTTGTTTGGTTGGTTATTTGCTCCCACATCTATAGCTAGCTACTGTTGTTGGTTCTGCAGATATTTTCAATATGTTCCTTGTTGTTATGATTGCGCTCATCACTGTTGTTGTTTTTGTCCTCCCCATGTTTTTCTCTCCTCTCTTGTCCCCACTTTCTCTTTTCTTTTCTCTTTTCACTTTACACTCCCTGTCCGGTCTGGTTGCCTTGCACAATAATAAATCAAACTTGAAGTGTGCAAAGGAGGAGTGTTTATACTCCTCCTTTGCAGAGAAAAAAAGGACAACACAAGCATCCGACAATTTGCCTAAATTGGACAGGTACAATAATAATAATAATAATAATAATAATAATAATAATAATGACAAATTGATACTTTAACGTGGGTCCATCGGGCCTTTGCTGCTCTTTTCTGTTGCCAGGTGTGACTCTTACATGTTCTTGTAGAGTTGCTGCCCGCTGCGTTGGTTCTGCAGGCGGGTTTTGGCCAGGTCGATTGGGAACACACAGGTGACTCCTACCATGCCTGCAATCCCCCCATTAATCAGTTTGGCTGGGAGGCTGTTTAACAACAACGACAAGTCAGAAGAAAGCATTCCTTTGCCCACAAACATTTCTACAAAACCTCCTCAAGATGAAAGCAATGCAAGGATTTGCTTGTCTAAAGCACAATATTAAGGTCATCATCTCCATATGAAAGCAACTCATTCAGCTTTTTCAAGTATGTGTGTACACTGTCTGTGAGGCATTAGTATTGCAGCCGAACTGGGTACAGTGCAACTGTCTCTGGGAATCTGCTCATCCAAAAATAACTTGTTGACAGAGTAAATCAAACAACACATACACATGTGCAGGAGGCATTACACACCCTAAGGCTTCTATGATTGGGCAGGTTAACTCTAGAGAAACAGATAGCAAACTAGAGCCGTTGTATATAACATGAATGAGGTTAAATAATCAAAGCATGCTTTATTCCTATTTTTCTCTCTAAGCAGCCTACATACTGGAGGGTTTGGTGTTTTGTCCTAATGGACATACCTGATCTGCCGTTGCTGGGCCATGATTCTCGGTTGTTGTGAGTGCAGAAGTTGGGTCTGCACAAACGAGGAGGCCGCAGAGGGAGAGCAGGCTTAGAGGTCCCTAAGAGACACTAAACAAGGCAGGAGTAGAAAGTAGCTCAGCGTTATATATAGAGATAGGCAAGTCCAGCCCCGGAGATCTGGGGATAAATTCTACATTACTCTCCACCCACTGAACCGCCAGCCAAGAAATGGAGCCGGGGTCAGTCATCACCGAAATCAACCCACAAGCTATGTAGCTTCCAAGGATAAACCTAACCTGTGAGGGAATCAGTTTATGTTGCCAACAGGTCCACAGCATGATCACACAATGATTTACATTCATGGAGTGAAAAAATGATTTTAATATAAAAGCCAAATGGTCAATAAAGAAACACATCTACACTAGAAATAATAATAATAATAATAGATCTTCTTTTTGCGTCTATAACATGTCTGTCAGTTTGAGCACCCCGAGTGGTCCTTTTGTTGGACAAAGTGATTCTGTATTCTATGTGTTGGGACTGTAGGGCTCAACTATGATAAAGACGTGAATAAAACAAGAACTAGGTATGCTGAGGAAACATACCAGTGGGGATTAAGTTAATGAATAATGATTAATGTACACAACTATCTGTGTGTTGTATGTTGGACACAGCAGTACTGTTTGCATGCACTTCATGCCAATAAATAGGAAGGAAACCTGTCCAGGTTTATATTATTATTATATTCAGGTTTCCTATGTGACTCGTAGTGGATGGAACTACATAGTCCAGCTATAATTGACTGTTTCATATTTTACACTATAAGAAGAAACACGATTATGAAGACCTAAACATTGAGATAAAGCTGCAGAACATTTAGTGATTAAAAAGAAATAGAATTGAAAATGGTTCATGTTTGGAATAGTAATTTTTTACACTGTGTTACTCTGTAGACATGAAGAGATGAGCAAAATATAAAGTATATTTGGTCCAGAATAAAAGAGTGAAGTTGTCACGGCACACCAGCCATGACCCTGGCCTCCTTCAGGGTATGTGTGTGAATGTAGTTTTTGTATTTTTCTCCCTTTTGGTGTCCCTGCTGTGTGCTTGGTGTGTTTTGGTTTGGTGTCCGTCTCTACGTTCTGCTTTCTCCCGCATGATCCGGAAGCCACTGGTGGGCGTGGTCACTGGAGTCAAGAAATTAGGGGTGCAGTCGAATAGTCTTTTTTGCTTAGGAAGGTTCCTAACTGAAGAAGTGACCCGGAAGTAAACAAGTGGCCGCCATGATAAGAGCTGTTCGAATTCTCTAAATGCATAGGAAAGGAGCTCCAATGCTTCCTTTCAGAGCTCCTTTAGCATAGGATGCAACGGACCTTCCTATGCGAAAGGAAAGGAGATTACGCCGACCCACAATTCTTTGCGAGAGCAACATTTAAAGTGCCGCACACCTCGGCCGTTAATGAAAACAAACGATATGTGCATTTACATATTTAACAATGACTTTCATGCAGACATATAGTAATTGGAATAGTGATGATAAATGTGTGTGGACAGTGATAATAATTTAATTATATTTTTATTTATTTCAATCATGTTACAAACTTGACAAAAACGAAACTAAAACCACAAATGAAAAGTAAATAAAACAACGGTCAAACAGAAAGGAGGAGCTGCTGGACCTGAAGCCGGTCAGTGAACCAGCTGTTTATAAAACCAACATGTGGAGAAGTGGACGATGCGCTTTTTGTAGTCCAATATTGTAGTTTCTCCAGTGCAAACGCACGTCAATCGCAGGTGCCGATCATCAGCTGTCAATCATCAGCGGCCGCGTTATAATGACGTAGCTTAGTGAAAGTCCGGTCGGATTCTCTGAGCACCGCGGTCGACTATTCCTAAGTCCTTTTGAGTTCTCCTATCGCCTTTCCTTAACCGTTTTAACGTTTTCCCCAGAGGTCAAGGAATAGGAGATAGGAATAGGAGTTAGGACCTTATTTTTTGACTATTCGACTGCACCCTAGGTCCTAACTCCTATTCCTTGACCTCTGGGGAAAACGTCACATGGTTAAGGAAAGGTGATAGGAGAACTCAAAAGGATTCAGGAAAAGTCGACCGTGGTGCTCACAGAATCCGACCGGACTTTCATTAAGCTACGTCATTATAACGCTGCTGATGATTGACAGCTGATGATCGACACCAGCGATTGACGTGGGTCTGCGGTGGCGAAACTACAATAATGGACTACAAAAAGCGCGTCCACTTCTCCACATGTTGGTTTTATAAACAGCTGGTTCACTGACCGGCTTCAGTTCCAGCAGCTCCTCCTTCCTGTTTGACCGTTGCTGTATTCATGTAATCATCAGCGGTCGTTATAATGACGTAACTTAGTGAAAGTCTGGTCGGATTCTCTGAGCACCACGGTCGACTTTTCCTGAATCCTTTTTGAGTTCTCCTTCCAACTTATCTTAACTCCATGACGTTTTCTCCAAAAGGTCAAGGAATAGGAGTTAGGACCTTATTTTTTGACTATTCGACTGCAACCAGTGTCTTCATCCGCCACTTTGACTTGGTAAAACACAGATTTTACGTCAAACATAAAGACAATGGGTTCCTGTCTGAATCTTAGGAGCATTACTATTAAAGAACTTGTACGGTTCAGCCACTGCAATTCAAGGAATTTCGGGGGGGGGGGGGGGGTTTGTGTGTGTGCGTGCCTGTGTGTGTTTTGTTGGAGTACCGTTCGGCTACGGCCGCCACAGCTTTCTGTATCCCTTTTAGTGTCTGATTTTTATCACGTGTGTATATGAAAAAGTGTGACCTGTTTTCCAAGTAACTTGTAGTGGTGTTTATTACTGGAGAAGTGTGGCATTGACAATTATTATTGTAGTGTTGAATTGATGACTTGATGAAATATAGCCTGCTGTGACCGATTACCTATTCACGTGTGCTTTTACTTAATTACTCGGACCTATTGTGGTTATTTAAAGGTGTGTGTTGCTGGTTGGTGGTGGTATGGTGCTTTGACTGACCTGACCGGGTTAATTAAAGGTGGTGGCAGCAATATTCGCGGGTCACCGTGGGTAGAGTAACTAGGCGCTAAACTTTATTACAATACTCTTCACATGAGCCACTGACAACCCACCCCAGTAGGGTTCTAATGGCAAAAGGTCTTCGCCTTGGCTGCTAACAATATCACAAGGTTCCAGCAACGTTGACGTGTTAGTACCAATTAAAAACCATTTCAGGGATGTCAATGTGATCGAGGTAGGGCAACTTCATTGTCCTTTTTGATGATATTTGCTACTTTTTGTTAGACTGTGGTACCTTTTTCCATTAAGGCTTGATATTTCCAGTTTGTATAAAATGTACGTCGAAATTGTTCTCCTCTGGCTCATCGATATTAAACATATATTTGTTTTTTTTCCAAGTCAGGTTCAGCTTTAGCATCAGAGGTTTATAGCAGAATGTAGATGTTGATCCATTGTCAATACATGACACTCACATTCATCACTTGCTTCATTGCATCATTTTGGTCAGCCCTCCACACAAATGTGTTCAATTTCCTTTCTCCAAGGTCCCTCACTGGCCATAACCAGAAACTGCAGGTTTGGTCCATTTTTTTACTTGATAACAGGTAGAAATATAGCGTGTTAACAGCAAAAACCTACGTCTTAACAAGTATTTAGCAGACATTATCTGTGCTTTCTGCATTCTATACCAGAGACGTCTGGTATAGAATGCACATTGTGACATTGTGGCCACATGTCCTGTTCATTTAACAAGCTATTTCTGGGCTACAGTAAGCTATACTGGCAAGTCCATGGAAAATAAACACATAGGAGTTACACCTGTGGCTTTGAGACGTAAGAACAAGGATGTATACCCAGTAACACGCTACATGTAAATCCACTCAAATTAACAAAATCATTCTCCTCCCAAACTGAGAAAAGGCACATCAGATGAGACTTTATTGAATATGGAAATAAACATTATTGCTATTGCTGATGTATTTCCATAGTCCGTATTACTTATCATTTCAGCAATTTACACAATTTTCACAATAAAGTTGTAAGCTTAATGCATGTTCAATAGTTGTTTTTATTGTAAAACCTAACAAACTAGAGGAAACAGCATGAACATCTGAGGAGGTCGGATGCGCACAGCAGTATCAACAACAAGCACTGTTCATCAGCATCGGTTGGTGTGTGTGTGTGTGTGTGTGTGTGTGTGTGTGTGTGTGTGTGTGTGTGTGTGTGTGTGTGTGTGTGTGTGTGTGTCGCCTGTGTTCGCGTATTGTCAGGCTCCCACAGCGCGCTGCGTCTGGTTCTTCACTCCGCCGAGGGTCATGGTGCATCGGTTATTGGAGATCCGGCTGGTGCGCACACAGTGGTGCGTGCGCGTGTCGCAGCGCCTGCAGCTGCAGCGATGGGCCGCGGGATAATACAGCTGTGAGTTGACGTCCTGAGGACAGCCCGGCAGATGGGCGGCTCGGTACACCAGGGAGAGAGGCACACAGCTGCGCTGGATCAGGAAACTCCTCCCAAACCGCCCCCTTAAATTGGTGTCCTGAAAACAAGAGTTGAATTTGCTTTTTTTTATTTGTTTTTTCACTTCTACCATTTTACAAAGTATGGAGACCCGGCACAGGTATGGGAGACTCCAGCACTTCAATAATGAGGTAGGTCTACTTGTACTGAGTATTTCAAATGAATGGTACTACATTTCAGAGGGAGATACTTTTTACTCCACTAAATGTATTTATTAGCTTTAGTTACTTGGCAGTCTTATTTGATGTATTATTAATACAAAATATGAAATCAAATAATACATATATTATATGAGCTTAATCTACCCAAATGTATATAGAGTAATTAAAATCAAGCTATCCATCAGTATATATTATATATTATATATATATATATATGAGGTTTACCAGCTGTAACATTCAAGTGATGGTTGATGCATCACTCATTGTAATCTAGTGATATCATTTTTAAGGGTCATTCTGCAAAATGACTACTTGACTTTGACTTGTAACAGAGTATTTTTTACACAATTTCTACTTTTACTTAAGTCAAAAGTCTGAGTACTTCTACCACTGTTGAACAAATTTTATGTTTTAGAAGATGCTGAATAAAGTATAGCCTACCATTGCAGTATTTTGCATCAACATTCTTATGTTTTTCACAACATCATAATCATTTAATCATCATAATCATTTAATCATACACTTTGTTCTAAATATCCCTCCTTTTTGCATGTTTTACAAAAAAACAAAGAGTTTCCATGAACAGTGTGAGAATGTGTAGTCACCCGTGTGAAACAGTAGCCTTTGCAGATGGTGGTGTTGATGGCCACACACTGGGCACAGTCGTGCCTCTCAATCCATAAGGTATGATTGTTCAGCATACAGACACACACCGCTCCATTCATCAACGAACACAGCAGCACGCATTTCAACACTGACAAAATCATGCTGAAAGATGAACATTATAGAAGAACATTATAATAAAAAACAATAGATGCACTCAGGAGAATAACATTGAAACGATATCAGTTTGTTAAAGTTCATGCATTACTAAATCCAAGAGAAAAAACACACCTTAATATATGACCTCCCTATAATTCATGAAATGACAGAGTGTGCATTTAAGTCTTCAGGCTTTGTTTGCGAAGGAAATGACTTCTTATCCAATAAATCTCTGCTCTCCTTTTCAAATGAGATGATCGGTGTCGGGATTCTTACTCTCGCTGTGTCCACTCAGTCGCCCAACTCTGCTCTTCCTCTCCTTTGTTGATATATGAAAAGATCAAGGTGTCCATCCTCTTTTATACACCCTGAATGCCCCAGTAGACTTCAGTCTACAACATCCTACACCATTGATCCATGTGGTTGATTAGACACGTTTTACAAAAGGATTTTGTTGGCAAATTTGGTAAATGTACTCTGTAAGACACTTATATAGAAGCATGAATGCATTATTGGGCCACTACTAACTTGATCAAATAATCCATTTAATAATGACAATATGACTGTTATAAAGTTGTGAAAATAAAAAGATGAATAAAACAAACACATGAGGACACATTTTTAAATAGTAAATTAAAATATTTTCTATTTATCTTTTTATTTTCTGCTGTCCCTCTAGGGCAGGAGATGTAACCAAACCATGAAAGAAATGGCACAAAAGCCAATGAAATGAAATTAAATCAAATAATTCTGCATTTAAATGTTATTATTAATAGTGATCTAATCTGGCTGATGCTGGGTCAACACTCACATGTTTCGGTCTCTACTTGAGTGAAAAGGTTATGTCCTCCTTTTCTAAGCCATTAATTCTCACATTATTCCCATCTGTTCATAATGTGAGTGGCAGTGCCCTCAGATTTGCTGATGCTGTATGCAGGATTGTTTATATTAGCATTGTTTAGAAATACTGGAATATTCTATGAATATATATGGATAAGTCAAACTACTAAGTCAAACTCAAATATACTTCTATACCAGGCTTCTTTAAGAAAACAGATGTAAATCTATAGTGAAATACATTAAACATGGTGACCATTAACCTCATTAGCTGCTTCTGACCTCACTCCTTTTGTGTTATTGTGCTTTAAATGAATCATGATGGGTCACATGGAACAAATCCATCAGATAATTACAACAAAGTGGGTCGTGGACAGT
Source organism: Eutrigla gurnardus (assembly GCF_963514095.1). Lineage (NCBI taxonomy): Eukaryota > Metazoa > Chordata > Actinopteri > Perciformes > Triglidae > Eutrigla > Eutrigla gurnardus. The sequence continues at coordinate 6,020,057 of NC_139922.1, forward strand.
TCACCAAGTATCTACCCTGACACAGATGCAGTTTTTTTCAGACAGGTGGAGTATTATTTGTGTGAGGTTCACGGGGCAAAACAGCTACTAGGTTACAAATCATGGTACAATACTTCATAGCTGGATTTAAACTAAACATTTTGAAAGTGTTTTTTTTAGCTTTGAAGATCGTATCGGCATCCTGTGCCCAGAACCAATGAACAATCCCTTAATTTGTCCCCAAATTCAACAATAGTTGTGCAGAAATAGAGACACAGGATATGGCACAAAGCACACAGGCTTATACATATAAAGTAAAAGTGGGTGAGAGACATACAGGTTTAAGATACTTTTCAAATAAATTATTTCAAACTTGATAATCACTATAAATCATCAAATATTTTACATTTAGATCCTGAAAGGGTTTAAGAACTGTTACCATTCCCTTGCAGAGTGTAGTTAAGAGATGGAAGGCAAGGCAAGGCAAGGCAACTTTATTTGTATAGCACATTTCATACACAAGGCAGTCTCAAAGTGCTTCACATTATAAAAATGTCATACAATAAAGTGAAAAAAAAAAAATAGAAGGAATTAATAGAAAATAAAAGCAAAATTAAAATGCATAGAAAAACCCTCATTAAAACCAGCCAATAATAAAATAAAGTTTAAAATTTAATAATAATAAAATAAAATAAAAATAAATCATTAGGGGGTATAAAATAGATTTGTCTGTCCGTTTGAATGATTGGAATCTAAAAAAGGTCTGAAACTCTGCATGCATGAGTGAATGTTGCCAGGCAGTTTGTTGTGCTGTGCTCAACTACACTCCCCAACCAAATAGAAAGAACGGTCCAGGATGAATTTAAGAATAGAGATTCTGTTCAACCCCACCCTTGACTTGACCAGGTCATAACATCTGCAGATGTTGTTTGAGGTTTTAATTCTATGGCTCTCTGTTGATACAGATCGTACTGTACGGGTAACTCTACACGCTATGATAAGGCTCAGGAACTGGGTCAGACGGACACAAGAACTCCTTTTGTTTTATGGGGACCTGCCCCGGCCATGCACCCAGGTCAACAGGTCACACTGCATCACCACCAAGTCATTTTACAGACAGGTTGCTTTCACTTACCATTTTAATGAATTTGGCTGAATTATTAAGATAAGATAACGTGTGTATACTAGATAGACATGCGTTTTCATCAAGGTACAGTGGTACCCAAAAGACAGTCAAAAACTATGTCAAATATCGTAGATGCCTTGTGAGAAAAGATAACCATAACTCATAATACATCAACTTAAATGCAACATTGCTTCCCTGTAGTAGGGCGGAAGGAAAAGGCTTGAAGTGGTTATTTTTACTGGCTCTGTTACATACCTGAAGGTAATAGTTGGGGTAACATTACAATTCTTGGTGTTATTATTATTATTATTATTATTATTATTATTATTATTATTCATTTTTTAACATTAAAAAGGAGGTCTCCATACACTAAGGCAGAGATCTTCAACAGGGGGTCCGTGACCCCTCGGGGGTCCGCAGAGTTACTGCTGGGGGTCACCGAAATGATTTGATCCAAAAATGTCAATATGTCCAAAAATACACATTAACATGAATACAACCTATAATAAGCAAATATAAATCTTCTTATTTATTATAAGATATTATGTTATGTTGTGAAATGTGATGTCAATATAGAATTAAGTTGTATGTTCTGTAAATATATATATATATATGAATTATTTTAATGGCATAGCATTGTATACATACAGCATTCATACCTGGCACTATCAGCTGCACTACACATTATTATTGACCTGTTTAACAATTTGATATGTGATAGGGCGTCCCTCCATCGTGTCACTAGGCCTGGGGTCCTTGGGCTGAAAAACGTTGAAGACTTCTGCACTAAGGGGCAGTCCTCACCACACAGCAGACTGTATCATCTGAAATGTTGAAGTAAGACATGATTTGGGTGTTACTGCAGTGTGAAGAGGATGGGTGAGCTCACTACTTGTACTACAGTGTTGGACCTCAGGGTGGCAGCCATTGAGCTTTACCTGTTGGGACCTGTTAGAAAAAAACATTTGGTAATTCAAGGATTTACTTGCATGTCATTTAACTTCTTTAACCGTGGGGTCCGCTAAATGCTTACTGATTAGATGTGTCCTGCTGACAACAGCATCCTCTGTATTCTGCCACCGCCGATATACAAACTCAAGAGGGTCCATACATGAAACCACATCAGGCGTAAGCATATTTACTACGACTCTATCAACACAGTAGCGAGGTTACTACAGATGTTAAAGCAGTCTCAAGTCATTGTTGGCCGATTGGAATGGTATTTTAGTCACTGAAATGATTATGGGCGTTTACAAGAGAGCTGGAACAGTGTGTCTAAGGAAAACAGGACAGCATGCAGCAGTTAGGTCTGGCCTAGAGTTTTTAGCAGGAGGACAGGCCGTTCATTGGCCTACTTACATATTTCCTTAAACTGGTGTGTAGTGCTGTGGGTCAACTTTCAGTAAAATGCACTAGTACACTGTAACAAATTTCACTGTAAAATGGGTGGGTGTTGTGGTTGTTTTACAGCGCATCTACTGTAATTATCGAACAGTATAATACCGTTTTTTGGATTACAGCACATGACAGTAGGATAACTGGGTTATGGTAATTTTACAGTGCATCTACCGTTATTTATTACGGTATAACGGTATATTACCATATATTGGATTACAGTACATGACAGTAGGATAACTGGGTTATGGTAATTTTACAGCGCATCTACCGTTATTTATTAAACGGTATATAACCGTATATTGGATTACAGTACATGACAGTAGGATAACTCTGGGTTGTGGTTATTTTACAGTATATGCTTGTGTGTTATAAAATCTGCTATTTTTGCACCAATTTAAAAACAGTATGCAGCGCTTCTCAAATACCCAGCCCTACCACATTCATCCAGCCGGTCAACAAACCAAAAGTCCTACAATAAACACACAGCTTGACTTTTCTTGTATTTTACTAATGTCTTGTCTTCTAGTGCTTAGAGCGGATCATAAACACATACAGCAACAACATGCAGTTATCACTGTTCATCTGTGTGTGCTAACTGAAGAAAAGTAGCAGGACAACCTGTGGACACGGACCTCTCACTTGAATAAAAATGCAGACTATAAGTAATACGTTCGGGAACCCTGGTATAGAACCCAAGAGAATATACATTCCATAACATTGCTGTAGTTTATTGCAAACAAACAAGTCTTTTGCATGTGAACAATGAAAAGTGAATGTGGACTACTTGACTGGTCTCGTCAGTCACCGATGATGAGTGCCTGGAAAAAAAATGAATATATAAAATTAGCAACACAACGTAGGCTACCTGGTAAAATTTAAAAATAAGAAAGACTAATGGAGGGATTGTAGGTCCTTACTCTGTCCCTTTGGAAAGTCCTCCCGTCCCTTCATGTTTGTGGTTGCACAGTCAGTTCTATAAAAGCACACAAGTTAACGCAAGTTAGTTAAATCTTCACAAAATTGCCGATTAACTTTAATAACAGAACAATCTCTAAGATGTCATTTCAACAAATGCCTGTTCAAGTGAAACTCTCGCCATAAAGCAACCTAGACTTTTTTGTGAGTGTATACGAGTCAAACCTTTGTGTAAATGCATAATTACGACGAAAGAGTCACTTTTAAGATTTACCGTTTCGTTTTTGGGCAAGCTAATTTTCAAGTGCAAGGGCCCTCTTATGCTAGCATCAAAATTGCTATTTTTTTAAACACTAAGAAGGCTCAACACAACATGAAACTTTGCTCGTAATATCACCAGGCTCTCTACACATGAACACAAGCATTGAGAACATTGTTTGTGTACACAGAGTTTACTAAAAAGAAGGTTTTTAAACTGCTCACAACACCTGGCTAATGACCATGGCTAATTGAGCTCAAGCTAGCTACAGAGCTTGCTTCACTGAGCCCTTTTAGCAACCTGAACTAATGAAACAGACCTAATGAAACATCTGAAATGTCAACAGTTCAATAATCATGCAGATAAAACAACACTGGACACTATCAATTTTGGGAGAAAAGCAGAACTTTACTTTACCTGCTCTGGTGAACACATGTACTGGACTTGAGAAGGGCACATGTCTCCTTGACAGAAAATACTGTTTCATGCTGTTAAATTACATTTTCTTATTTTTAACTGAGCCTGAGCATTAACTGTTAATTTACATGTAAGCATGAATATTTTACAGTATTTTACAATTATTTTAAAATACATTAAGATACTGTTGTAATCCACAGTAAATTTGTAGCAATTCAGTATAAATACTGTTTTATGCTGTTAAATTTCAGTTATCTACTGTTATTGTTAAATGACTGATTTAACTGTTAATTTACATGCGAGGGATGACTATTTAACAGTATTTTAAAATTATTAAAAAACACAGTAGGATACTGTTGTAAATCCACCGTAAATTTACAGCAATTCGTTACAGTGTAGTCATAGTAGCACAATGAAATAAAATGAATTAATCTTGGGGACTTGGGGTCTGCATGTTTAATTTCTCTTTGCTATTTGGGTTTATTTGGGTTGATATTTGGGTTTATAAATTGAATTGAATTGAATTTATCATGTAAGGTGACCTTGGGTGTTTGAAAGGTGCCAACAAATAAAATGTATTATTATTATTTGTTATTATTATTGGGACCTGATAAGTAAGCATCATCTTTTGACATGACGTTTTTTGTAAGTGTACACGAATGTGGACATTGGGCCACTGTTAAGCATTATAAAGTATTATGGTATGGACAACCCACATGTTATGTGTTTACTAATAGTAATCTGAATCCAGTCAAGTTACTGTAAGCAATGCCCATAAGTGTGCTTTAACCCTGTTGAGACATTTACATGAAAGTGAAGCTGAGATAAAAACGGGACACAGAGTAACTCTTTTGAAACTAAAAGATAATGATAAAAAGGGAGCATGAATTAAGTTTGTAAAAGTGGGGGGAGAGTAGTCTGAATTGGGTTCTGGAGCTATGCCCCACCTCATACATCGCACTCATCCGCCAGCCGCGAGCGATTCCAAGCCAGTGAGCGTCGCATCCACCATGGGGCGCTGAGAAACCACGCCGCATCGCTTCTCCTGCGAGTGCTGCTCACGTTGGCCCATGTTTTCTGTTCACTCGCTCACCCGTATCAGGTGATACCCTGCAAGGGTAACTATTGGCTCTTGTCTCAGACCTTCCCCGAGGTTATTGGTGGAGTGACGAGCACTCAGCATGTGACCTCTACAATGAGCTTCCGCCCACGGAAGTAAGCAGGGCGGCCGTAACGTATAAGTACAGCGATGTACGTGACGGTAATCTTTGTTGTGGTGTAAATAAAATTCAACAGAGTATTTTGACAGCGAGGCTGTCTGCAAAATGTAAGCAATAAGGGTATGCTCGAAAAATCCATCGTTTTTTCGTTGGCTCTTTGTATTTTCGACATTGCGAGAAGAAAAATGATACGCGTGGCATGCTGGGAAAATGACGTCGTCACCGGTCTCTCGTATAAACCGGGCTCATTGGAATGCAATTCTATTGAAAATTAGGTAAATTGTCTCGGGTGTTTCCTTGTTGTTTCATTGTATTTGTACACAAAGTAATATGAAAACACCTTATGTTTTGTATATAGAGAGTCAGTGTCCTGGACAATAATTAAATGGATACTATATTGATGTATCAGTAATCAATATTCTTTTTTCCCCATGACAGAAGCTGGCCAAAGCCAGGGAAGACAATCTAATCATGCCTGACGAGTTTGACTTTGGGCAGTTCAACTTTCTACTTCAGGACTGAGATTTTCTTGTTTTTACTTCACAGTAGTAGGAGTTACAGACGCAGCAGATCTGTCTCCCACACGCTCCCTGCTGTGATTTAATCTGACCACTAGATGGTAGACTAACACAATCTCAACCATGACTGGAGCTCCGCGGGCGGCACTGAACATCCTGCTTCCTTGGTCATACAATAAATAGCCAAGGTGAGACCCTCTTCACGTGGAGAGCTAACAGCAAAGACAGAGTCATGTATCTTGTTTGAAAGAGGAAATAATGTGTTTTTGAAATGAATCAAACCAGAAAGTGAGGCAGATTAAAGGACAGTGAATAGTCCGTTTTTTGCTTGTCTTCTCACACCAGCTGCAAACACAAATGTGACCTCTCATGTGTTTTGAGGGTATGTGAGGGTATAAAACAGTTTAACACATTCTGCTATCCAGGGTTATTGCTCCCTAAAAACAAAGGGAGGCTATTTCAAGTCGGGAGCGAGAGAGATTTCTGGGGCCATTTTTCTTTTTTGGGTGACCTTGCTACACCTCAGGAGGAGGAGGAAATAGTTTGACCCAAATCCTCGTTGGTGCCCTTGAAGACACACTCTTATTAATAACCTCAGGAATCTGGAGACCACCTCTACTCCTCCCCCTCCTCTCTGTTGTGATCTTCATGTCCTAACTTTTATTCCACCTCCTTTTTTTGTCAGTGAGTACCTTCACTTTCACTCTCCGACCCACAAGGCACCCACAGGGCCTTCAAAATCCATCTGACAGAGCCTAAAATAATCAACCTAGTTGTGAGAAGAGGGCTTACCAGTAACAGTCGATCACTTTCTCATTCTCTCCTTTCACATCTTCCCTGCCGTCCTCTAAGTGTGAGAACTGCCAGCCAGATGAGAATCAGAATCAGAAGAGAATTCCTTCATTTTATTAGGATTTTTTTTGTCAAGGGGGTAACAAAATTAAACTCAAAAACAAACCAAAAACTTGATGATTAACTTAGTATACCTTCTAAATGATCATTCTATGGTATTTATATCGGAGCATCTGTGGCTCAGAGGTAGAGCGAGTCGTCCTCCCATCGGTAGTTTGATTCGCGACTCCTCCAGTCTGCATGCTGAAGTGTCCTTGGGCAAGATACTGAACTCCAAATTGTGAATGAGATGGATAAGATTGGATCCCGATGGGCGGCTCCTCTGCCATCAGTGTATGAATGTGTGTGAATGGGGAAATGTAGACTGAATGTAGAGTAAAGTGCCTTGAGTGATTGAAAAGACTAGAAAATCACTATATAAATACAAGTCCATTTATTTAATCATTATTTTGAAAGCATAACCATAACTTCAACTATTAATAAAAGTTAAACCTATTTTATAGAAGATGTAAAGTCAAATCCTTCTTTCGTAAACCTTGTTTCATTTCAGGGCTGCACGGTGGTGTAGTGGGTAGCACTGTTGCCTCACGGCAAGAAACCGGGTTCAATTCCTGGGTCGGCCCCGGGTTCCTTCTGTGTGGAGTTTGCATGTTCTCCCCATGACATGCAGGATGGGGATAGGTTAATTGATGACTCTAAATTGCCCGTAGGTGTGAATGTGAATGTGAATGTGAATAGTTGTTTGTCTCTACATGTTGGCCCTGTGATAGACTGGCGTCCTGTCCAGGGTGTACCCTGCCTTCACCCAATGACAGCTGGGATCGACTCCAGCCCCCCCGCAACCCTGAATACAGGATAAGCGGTAGATAATGGATGGATGTTTCATTTCATATATACGTATATATATATATATATATATATATATATATATATATATATATATATATATATATATATATATATATATATATCAACACTGTTGACACTGCCTTGCCACCCAGTAATACTACTGTACCCTGTAAATAGGTCACCATCATTCAAAAAATATTTACTGGGTGATTCCCATGTAAAACAGTTGTTATTTCCTTACTCCCTATTTTGCCTCCTTCCATTCTACTTAAACAGAGGTAACCAGTGAGTATGTTATTGATATCCTGCATACAATTATGCAGTGATCACAAGCTGTAAATCACATACACTTTATTGACAAAGGTATTCACTCAGCCATCCAAATAATATAAATCAGGTGTTCCATCACTTCCATGGCCACAGGTGTATAAAAGCAGCACCTCGGCATGCAGACTGTTTCTACAAACATGTATGAAAGAATGGGTTGCTCTCAGGAGCTCAGTGAATTCCAGCGTGGTACTGTGATAGGATGCCACCTGTGCAACAAGTCCAGTGGTGAAATGTCCTCACTCCTAAATATTCCAGTCAACTGTCAGTGGGATTAGAACAAAGTGGAAGTGATTGGGAACGACAGCGACTCAGCCAAGAAGTGGCAGACCACGTAAAATGATGGAGCGGGGTCAGCGGATGCTGAGGCACATAGTGCACAGAGGTCACCAACTTTCTGCAGTCAATCACTACAGACCTCCAAACTTCATGTGGCCTTCAGATTAGCTCAAGAACAGTGTAGAGAGCTTCATGGATGGGTTTCCATGGCGATCAGCTGCATCCAAGCTATACATCAGCAAGTGCAATGCAAAGCGTCGGATGCAGTGGTGTAAAGCACGGCGCCACTGGACTCTAGAGCAGTGGAGACGTTCTCTGGAGGGACCAATCACGCTTCTCCAACTGGCAATCTGATGGACGAGTCTGGGTTTGGCGGTTGCCAGGACAACGGTACTTGTCTGACTGCATTGTGCCACGTGTAAAGTTTGGTGGAGGGGGATTATGGTGTGGGGTTGTTTTTCAGACAATTTGGGGATGGCCCCTTCCTGTTCCAACATGACTGTGCACCAGTGCACAAAGCAAGGTCCATAAAGACATGGATGAGAGAGTTTGGTGTGGATGAACTTGACTGGCCTGCACAGAGTCCTGACCTCAACCCGATAGAGTGAATTAGAGTGGAGACTGAGAGCCAGACCTTCCCTCCAACATCAGTGTGTGACCTCACAAATACACTTCTGGAAGAATGGTCAAAAAGTCCCATAATCACACTCCTAAACCTTGTGGAAAGCCTTCCAGAAGAGTTGAAGCTGTTATACAGGGATTTAAATGAATGCCGTCCCGGGGACTTAATAAATTGTCATCGGAAGGATAAATATTCTAACTCGGGCCGACCTCAGGACGACGAGAATATTTATAATATACGTTTTCATAACTATTTGCAAACCAGAATGGTAGTCGGTGGAAAAAGATTTATATGAAAAGGTAATGGAACAGGACTGGCTGGCGTGCCTGCGTTTATGTTGTTCTATGAGACAAGTGGCAACAATGTTGCAGCCTGTTGCGCTCACACTGCTTACCGCTCGAACTGGGACGAGACGAAGATATAACTGTCACCAGAGATCAGCCGACTGTCACTGTGCTAGCTACTACTACTACTACTACTCAATACGATGTTGCGCTGGCTGAAGCCTAAAGAGTGTACCCAGCCCCAGGACATAGCCCAACCAGGCCCAAGTCACCCAGGACGATGTGAGAGTGATGGCGAAACAACTTTTCCCACAGAGCCTGAGGTACGCTACAGAATCTCCACTCTCTCAGCAACGACAGCTGCTACATTGAGTCTCAGGGCAGAAAGCTTTTAGTGGCTAATGATGCCAGTAAGCTAGGAAGCTAAGAAACTGTGTTTTGGGACGATTCAGGACGGTTCAAAATGATTTTCGGGACGTTTCCGGGACGGAGGTGAAAAAAGTAAATTTTAATCCCTGTGTTATAGCTGCAAAAGGGTGGGCCGACGTCATATTAAACCCTATGGATTAAGAATTTCACTTAAATTCAAATGTCAAGGCAGGTGAGCGAATACTTTTGGCAATATAGTGTATATCAAAACTGAGTATTTGAGTACATGATGTGTATGTGTATATGTGTATGAAAAACTGCCTATTTACTGGAAAAGGAAGGAATTAAAGGTTATCGGCGCTCTGGAACTAGTGACCTCTGTCTCAGTAAGTGGTGACCCCCAGACAGCTGAAGAAATATCATAGATCAGCTAGGATAAGAATAGCCTCTGGAAGCTGGCCTATGGCCAACATTGAGAAGACTCTAAACTAATGAGTTCTCCTGCCAGTTAAGCTGCCACTACGACGCAAACATTGGGAAACTTTAGCATGACCCAAGTCTGATCTAAAGACGCATTTAATGAAAAACATTCCACTGAAGTCATGGTTCTTTCATCTGTTTTCTTTTTTCCCTTTCCTGCTTAGTCCATTATGTCTGGTGAATATATTTTCAGACTACTATTGATATTTTAAAAAGTACGCAGCTCGTTTCTAACCCACTGCTGAAGTCAAGGAGCCATTGCTCACTTTACATCACAACTCAAATATAGCTGCAGCAATTAAGGCCAACTTCCTATGGTACATTAAGCATGTGTGAGAAATCATTCTCTATTACTGTATTATTCATTTCTCAATGTGGGACAGTGCAGACATGCAATGTCAATACTAATGAAATGAACTTGAACTTTGGTGGGGCACAGCACACTTAACTGTAGAGATAACAGGAATGTATCAAAATCACATTCATTTTTGTCCGTAAGCAGTAAAAATAATGAATGGATTAGGGGGTTTGGTGGAGCCCTTTTAATGGGAATAATGAATCATTCCATTAATCTTTTTCTTTATTTCGTTTCTCTATGCATCTCTTGCTTTCTCTCTCTTCCTTCCATCACTTTAGCCATCAGAGGAGGAGTGAAGTAATTACAACCTACCTCTGACCCACACTGGCCCGCAGCCCAATGAGGAGGACCCGTGGATGGGGCCACGGAAATAGAAGGAGAAGAAGCAGAAAAAAGACATATTATGAGACAGACTGACAAAAAAGAAATGGGAAAGGGGAGGAAGAAGAGATAGCAGAAGAGAAGAAACAGAGAAGAGAGTGACTGAGAGATGGATGAGTGACAGAAGGAAGTAGAAGAGGGCAGGCAGGATGACAGGATGGGGGTGAGCAGGATGGCAGAGGGAGTAAAGGAGGGTAAGCTTTCGACAAAAGGAAGTGGGATCTGGGTCTGAGCATTTTAGTCTTATTTTAGTCAGAATTGTCCATGACTATTTTAGTCTAGTTTTAGTCGACGAAAACTGATGACATTCTAGTCTAGTTTTACTCAAAGATTGTATTTAGCCAAACCCATTTCACAATTCAAACAAGGTTATTATTATATTATTATTACTACCTTATATACTCAGGAATACATCCATTCCAGACACAGAAGATGCTCTGATTTGAATTTACAACATATTATTTTACTAACCAAAAATGTTATCGTCACATGACCAGCATTTTCGCATCTGGTCTTGTTTTCCTCATATAAAGGATAAAGGTTTGTTGACAACGATATTTAGTCAGAATTTTCATTAACGAAAGCAACACTACCCAGATACACATTTAATACAGTATAACTGTCAAAAAATAATGCCAATAAATATTACTAATATTTATTGGCATTATTTTGTACTTAGCTGGGATCGGCTCCAGCCCCCCGCGACCCTGAATAAAGGATAAACGGTAGACAGCTATATTACTTTCCGAGTGATTACTAAAGTATTCTGATTCTGATTTCCACAGATATTTATGAACAAATATAAATAAATGCGAATGAGGTCTTAAACTACAAATAGCCTACAGATCGCGTCTAACATGATTAAACTGTCCGACTGGAGTGCAGCGTTTAAGCCCCGCCTCCTGCTGCTCCGCTGACTCGTCTGCTTTCCAGGCGAGGCGCAGTTCATCTTCAACGAGCAGACTGATAATAACGAGACTTAACGAGACGAAACAACGTTACACAATTTCGCCTTGCCTCGCTTTGGTCAACGAAAATGAAGACACATTTTAGCATAGTTTTTATTTTGTAAACCACATCTAGTCTCGTTTTTTTTCGTCTACAATATTGCATTATATATTTAATTATCGTTATCGTCACAAGGCCAGCATTTTCGTTGTGTCTCGTCTCGTTTTCTTCACTTGATAAAGGTTCTTTGACAACGATATTTTGTCACAATTTTCGTTAACGAAAGCAACACTAGTGGTGAGGTAGATGGAGGTACACTCACCGGCCACTTTATTAGGTACACTAGTACCGAGTTGGACCCCCTTTTGCCTTCAGAAATGCCTTAATCCTTCGTGGCATAGATTCAACAAGGTACTGGAAACATTCCTCAGAGAGTTTGGTCCATATTGACATGATAGCATCACGCAGTTGTTGCAGATTTGTCGGCTGCACATCCATGATGCGAATCTCCCGTTCCACCACATCCCAAAGGTGCTCTATTGGATTGAGATCTGGTGACTGTGGAGGCCATTTGAGTACAGTGAACTCATTGTCATGTTCAAGAAACCAGTCTGAGATGATTGGCGCTTTATGACATGGCGCGTTATCCTGCTGGAAGTAGCCATCAGAAGATATGTACACTGTGGTCATAAAGGGATGGACATGGTCAGCAACAATACTCAGGTAGGCTGTGGCGTTGACACGATGCTCAATTGGTACTAATGGGCCCAAAGTGTGCCAAGAAAATATCCCCCACACCATTCCACCACCACCAGCCTGAACCGTTGATACAAGGCAGGATGGATCCATGCTTTCATGTTGTTGACGTCAAATTCTGACCCTACCATCCGAATGTCGCAGCAGAAATTGAGACTCATCAGACCAGGCAACGTTTTTCCAATCTTCTATTGTCCAATGTTGGTGAGACTGTGCGAATTGTAGCCTCAGTTTCCTGTTCTTAGCTGACAGGAGTGGCACCCGGTGTGGTCTTCTGCTGCTGTAGCCCATCCGCCCTTAGGGTTCGACGTGTTGTGCGTTCAGAGATGCTCTTCTGAATACCTCGGTTGTAACAAGTGGTTATTTGAGTTACTGTTGCCTTTCTATCAGCTCAAACCAGTGTGGCCATTCTCCTCTGACCTCTGGCATCAACAAGGCATTTGCGCCCACAGAACTGCCGCTCACTGGATATTTTCTCTTTTTCGGACCATTCTCTGTAAACCCTAGAGATGGTTGTGCGTGAAAATCCCAGTAGATCAGCAGTTTCTGAAATACTCAGACCAGCCCGTCTGGCACCAACAACCATGCCACGTTCAAAGTCACTTAAATCACCTTTCTTCCCCATTCTGATGCTCGGTTTGAACTGCAGCAGACCATGTCTACATGCCTAAATGCATTGAGTTGCCGCCATGTGATTGGCTGATTAGAAATTTGCGTTAACGAGCAGTTGGACAGGTGTGCCTAATAAAGTGGCCGGTGAGTGTGTGCAGGGCCGTAGCCAGCTATGAGGTCACCAAGGTCCGGACCTCGGTAAAAAAATTCTGAGAAAAAAAAAAAGTGGGCCCCGAACAGCATATTAACACGTCGCCACCGGACAGCTTTTATTTTGAAACCACGGGAAGTTATCTATCGGCGGAAGTCGCGGGAAATTTACAGAAGAGATGACCACAGACAACACTGCGAGTTGACAGGTGAGTGACAGCTTTTAAATATTATGCTACAAGCAGAATGTCACCCGGTCTGACTGCTGTCTGCCGGACTCCATCCGAACTTATGAGGAGCGTTCGGATGGAGTCCGGCAGACAGCAGTCAGACCGGGTGACATTCAAGTAGACGAGAGAGCGACGGTAAAACTTGGGGGAGGTCGGCAAAATATATTGTGGACGGTCACGGGAACGCTTAACGTCCAACTCCCGAGATAAAACATTTCGAGTTGGTAACCTAAGGCTCATAGCGTAGCAAGTGTGTGTATGTGTGTGTGTGTGTGTGTGTGTGTAAACAATAAGATAATAAGTGATCATGATGAGAACAGTCTCTCTCTCATAGGCCATAGGCTTATAATGTTAGGCCTATGTATATAATCAATAAGGCCCTACAGAAGAAAAAAAGAACAAATCAGTGACTGTCTGAAGAGTGAAAAATGTCAAAAAGAAAAAAAAATCAACAGAGTACGTTGGATTCATTTGTTCAAAAGAAAAACAGGCTGTGTGAAAATGAGGACAGAGAAGGGGAGAATGAGCAGAGGAACCAGGAGGATAGAAAGAAGTGCGGAGCTTCTGCAAAGAGTGGAGAAGAGACAGGACAGAGCAAAGAACTATGTGGAAAGACAGGAGAGACGAGAGATAGTGGAGAGAGGAGAGGAGAAGAGATAGGGCAGAGTGGAAAACCAAGTGGAATGGATGAACAGAGAGAATGGAGTGGAGAATCAGGAGGACCATTTCAGTCAGAACAACAGAGGGGACCAGAAACACAGACAGGAGAACAAATAGGACCAGAAACGCAGACAGGAGAACAAATAGGACCAGAAACACAGACAGGAGAACACAGACAACCAGCAGCACAGACAGGAGAGAGAGCTCAGACAGCAAAACAGAGAGAGGGTGGGAAAATCCAGAGAGGACCAGGACATAGAGAAAACAGTCATGATGAAAACAGTTGCCTTGGATGCTCTGGATCCTGTGAACTACAAAAATAAAATGTAATCGGGGTGATCACTTTAACTTATGTTTGTGTATTCTATGTCATTTCAGAGGGCCAATGCAGAGAGAGGAGCATGTGGAGGATGACTGACTGACACACACACACACACACACACACACACACACACACACACACACACACACACACTGCTAGCACAATAAAAACATTTTCTTTTTGCCAACAAGTGTATCAGTGTACTTATTTTTGTAGGTGACATTTTGGTATGGTTTGTGCAAAAACTGGTAAAAGGGGTGTCTTTCCTGGGACGGACCTCTCTAATTTTTAAATCCTGGCTACGGCCCTGAGTGTGTGTATATATATATATGGCTCCAGGGTGTGGCCCCGGGGATGCTATTCCGGGTGAGGTAAACTTCCTTGATTGTTTGTCTGTCATAGGGGGCTTTGGAACCGCTCTTAGTCTGACCTGTCACCTAGGACCTTTTTGCTTTGGGAGACCCTACCAGGGCATTAAGCCCCGGACAACATAGCTCCTAGGATCATTCAGGTGCTCAAACCCTTCCACCACGTTAAGGTGTCGGTTCAAGGAGTTATTTTTTTTTAATATTTACATATATATTTATAAGATAGGACATGACCATCTTTTGTCTACGGTATGATTCCTCCTCCTTAAAAGGGAGATTGCTGTTAGACTCAGGGTCTTTCCTGCTGACTCTAAACCTTTGCATCAGAAGGCAGGGGTGAACATTATTTTCCTCTGCAGACGAAAATACTTTGTCGAATAAACCTCGGAGAAAAAGCTGATCATGGTTGTTGATTTTTATTGGGCAGATTCATTTTTCCACAACACGGGTTGAGGTCAGGACTCTGTGCAGGCCAGTCAAGTTCATCCACACCAAACTCTCTCATCCATGTCTTTATGGACCTTGCTTTGTGCACTGGTGTACAGTCATGTTGGAACAGGAAGGGGCCATCCCCAAACTGTTCCACAAAGTTGGGAGCATGGAATTGTCTGAAAAACAACCCCACACCATAATCCCCCTCCACCAAACGTTACACGTGGCACAATGCAGTCAAAGACAAGTACCGTTGTCCTGGCAACCGCCAAACCCAGACTCGTCCATCAGATTGCCAGATGTAAAGCGTGATTGGTCCCTCCAGAGAACGTCTCCACCGCTCTAGAGTCCAGTGGCGGCGTGCTTTACACCACTGCATCAAACGCTTTGCATTGCACTTTCTGATGTATGGCTTGGATGCATCTGATCGCCATGGAAACCCATCCATGAAGCTCTCTTGTTCTTGAGCTAATCTGAAGGCCACATGAAGTTTGGAGGTCTGTAGTGATTGACTCTGCAGAAAGTTTGTGACCTCTGTGCACTATGTGCCTCAGCATCCGCTGACCCCGCTCCATCATTTTACGTGGTCTACCACTTCTTGGCTGAGTTGCTGTCGTTCCCAATCACTTCCACTTTGTTCTAATCTCACTGACAGTTGACTGGAATATTTAGGAGTGAGGACATTTCACGACTGGACTTGTTGCACAGGTGGCATCCTATCACAGTACCACGCTGGAATTCACTGAGCTCCTGAGAGCAACCCATTCTTTCACACATGTTTGTAGAAACAGTCTGCATGCAGTGGCGGAGCTAGACTTTTATCCTTGGGGTGGCCAGGGGGTGGCCAAGGCTATTTCAGGGGGTCCACAGACTATAACAATGAATTTGTTTCATGACTTATGAATTGCAATCGGAGTGTCAAATGTTGAAATGTACATACTAAGCACACAGGAGATGAGATTTATGTATATATAATTTGCAGTTTATTAACAATGCAGAAAATGTAAAACACAACTTGGCAACAATTTTTCAATAATTAATTAATAATAACTCATTTTTACAAAAATGGTGAAAATGCACCAACACATTCATAGTTACTCACACAAACATCTCTCTCTGTCTCTCTCCCTCCCTCTCCAATATATTCCATACTTTCCATACTAGCGTAGGAACCCTGTAAATTAAAATTACTGCATGTGACTGCTTCTATGCTCTGACCATGGTGATGATGGGCTGTGTGCATCACATTCTCTCTCCTCCTGACATTCTCTCTCCTCCTGACTCGTCCCAGGATGGGAGCTGCCAGGACTGCTGGCAGACCTGAATTCTGGCTGTCTGTCTGCCTCATCTTTTCCTGACTTGCTTCTTTTTAAAAAGAGGTCATAAATCTCCCCCTGCCTTTTCATTCTCAACTGACCCTATGAAAAAATAAGCCAGTCTTGTTAACGTTACTCCTGGCATCACTTACAATCACACAATGTTATTAAATCCCCACTTCAAGCCTAAAAAATGTCAGGGCAAATAAACCACTGTAGACCTAAGTTTAATATTCAGACTTTTCAGCTAGTTGGCAGCAGGCTAACTACCGTGTTCACATTACGTTTCAACAGAGCATGAAACAGCTAGCTGACTGATTCTCCGCTAGTTTCATTCCTCTAGAATCATTGGAGAAACACGTAAATATAAATAGCGACCCAAATGAATTAAACGTAGACGTTAGCGGCTGTTGGAAGCTAGACGCCATGAGATGTAACGTTAACGTTTGCTTGATGCCGTGGCTCTCTGCTTGTAGCAAAAAAACAAACAAACTTCTATCTACAAAAGTTATTTTAAAAAGTGACTCATTAGGACACCACCTTAAACTTACTTTACGACGAGGATTTCTCTGTCCATGAAGGTTATCCTTCTTCTCCTTCTTTTTCTTTGTCACTTAGTTGATCTCCGGTAACAGGCAACGATAACCGACTCCAGTTCAAATCTTCCTCTTCTTCAGTGGCGATTCTTCTTCTTCTCCTAATGAACGTGGCTCGCAACGCTTTGTGGTGCATAGCGCCAACTACTGTACAGGAGGGACTTAGCAGTCAATAGGCTTCACTGATTTAAAAATGCAACTGGCTCCTTCCGACAAAACGTGCGGTGCCGCGATATGTCAATCATCTGGGGTGGCACCTGGGGGGTCCAATCAGATTTCAGGGGGGTCCAGTGCTACCCCGGCCTCCCCTCTAGCTCCGCCACTGTCTGCATGCCTAGGTGCTGCTTTTATACACCTGTGGCCATGGAAGTGATGGAACACCTGATTTAATTTATTTGGATGGCTGAGTGAATACCTTTGTCAATAAAGTGTATGTGATTTACAGCTTGTGATCACTGCATAATTGTACGCAGGATATCAATAACATACTCACTGGATACCTCTGTTTAAGTAGAATGGAAGGAGGCAAAATAGGGAGTAAGGAAATAACAACTGTTTTACATGGGAATCACCCAGTAAATATTTTTTGAATGATGGTGACCTATTTACAGGGTACAGTAGTATTACTGGGTGACAAGGCAGTGTCAACAGTGTTGATATATATGAAATGAAACAAGGTTTATGAAAGAAGGATTTGACTTTACATCTTCTATAAAATAGGTTTAACTTTTATTAATAGTTTAAGTTATGGTAATGCTTTCAAAATAATGATTAAATAAATGGACTTGTATTTATAGTGATTTTCTAGTCTTTTCAATCACTCAAGGCACTTTACTCTACATTCAGTCTACATTTCCCCATTCACACACATTCATACACTGATGGCAGAGGAGCCGCCCCTCGGGATCCAATCTTATCCATCTCATTCACAATTTGGAGTTCAGTATCTTACCCAAGGAAGCACACTTCACTGGAGGAGTGGGTAATCAAACTACCGATCGGAGGACGACCCGCTCTACCTCTGAGCCACAGATGCTCCGATATAAATACCATAGAATGATCATTTAGAAGGTATACTAAGTTAATCATCAAGTTTTTGGTTTGTTTTTAAGTTTAATTTTGTTACCCCCTTGACAAAATGTGGTAATGTGGTAAACTGTTTTATACCCTCATATACCCTCAAAACACATGAGAGGTCACATTTGTGTTTGCAGCTGGTGTGAGAAGAATCCTATCAGAGATAAGCAAACACGGACTATTCACTGTCCTTTAATCTGCCTCGCGTTCTGGTTTGATTCATTTCAAAAACAATATTTATTTCCTCTTTCAAACAAGATACATGACTCTTTCTTTGCTGTTAGCTCTCGAAGAGGGTCTCACCTTGGCCATTTATTGTATGACCAAGGAAGCAGGATGTTCAGTGCCGCCCACGGAGCTCCAGTCATGGTTGAGATTGTGTTAGTCTACCATTTAGTGGTCAGATTAAATCACAGCAGGGAGCGTGTGGGAGACAGATCTGCTGCGTCTGTAACTCCTACTACTGTGAAGTAAAAACAAGAAAATCTCAGTCCTGAAGTAGAAAGTTGAACTGCCCAAAGTCAAACTCGTCAGGCATGATTAGATTGTCTTCCCTGGCTTTGGCCAGCTTCTGTCATGGGGAATCTGAAAAAAAAAAGAAAAAAAATATTGATTACTGATAACCAATGACCTCCTTATGGCTGCAGACTCTGGACTTCTCACTATTCTCCTCCTCCTGGACCTGGTGCGGCGTTCGACACTATCTCCCACACCATCCTCATCAACCATCTAGCCTCCCTTGGACTGTCTGATACACCCCTGGACTGGTTTAAATCATATCTCTCAGGCCGTACTCAGTTTGTTCAACTTAAATCATTCAGATCCCACTCCTCCCCCCTCTCCTCTGGTGTTCCCCAAGGCTCTGTCCTTGGACCCCGTTTGTTTATCATCTACCTCCTCCCCCTTGGCCATATTTTCCATCAACATAACATTCAATTCCATTGCTATGCAGATTATACCCAGCTCTACCTGTCCACCAAACCCACCACCTCCCTCCCTCCTACTTCCCTATCAAACTGTCTTCAGGAAATCAGAACCTGGTTCACCCAAAACTTTCTCAAACTCAACAGTAATAAAACTGAACTTCTCCTTATTGGCACCAAATCCACCCTCTCCAAAATAAATGACTTCCCCATCACCATCGACAATTCATCTGTTTCCCCCTCTCCCCAGGTTAAGAGTCTGGGTGTCATCCTGGATAGCACCCTATCTTTCCAATCCCACATCAATAACGTCACCCGGTCAGCATATTTCCATTTACGTCACATTTCCCGCTTTCGTCCATCCCTCTCCCCTGACAGTGCTGAAATACTTGTTCACACCCTAGTCACATCCCGACTGGACTATTGCAACTCACTCCTCTATGGCTTACCTGACAAACTCATCCATAAACTTCAACTGGTTCAGTGTGATCATTACCAGAACCCCTTCCAGCAGTCACATATCACCTGTCCAGCAACTTCACTGGCTCCCCTTCAAATACTGCATCATTTATAAGATCCTCCTCCTAACCTTCAAGGCCATCAATAATCTTGCCCCTCAGTATCTCGTAATGCTTCTCCACATCAAGACACCCCCCCGTTCACTCAGGTCCTCCTTCTTCATCCAGCTCATCCTCCAACCTGCCCGTCTGGTCACCATGGGGTCAAGAGCTTTTAGCTCCTCAGCCCCCCACCTCTGGAACTCTCTGCTTCACTACATCCAACACTCCACTTCCATAACCACCTTCAAATCTCACCTCAAAACTCATCTTTATAGACAGGCCTACACCCTTTAATCTATCTGGTCTTAGTATTTTTATTTCACTGCTTTTATGACTGCTGTTCGATGGACTCAGTGTTTCTATTGTTGTATTTGTTGTTGTTGATTTTGTATGTAGTTTTATTTCCCTGCTTTTATGACTGCTTGTTAATTTACGCAGTGTTTCTATTGTTGCATCTATTGTTGTTGATTTTGTATGTAGTATTATTTCCCTGCTTTTATGACTTCTTTTTTGATGGACTGAGTGCTTTATTGTTGTTTTATCCTGTAAGGTGACCTTGAGTGTCTAGAAAGGCGCCCATAAATAAAATGAATTTTTATCAATATAGTATCCATTTAATTATTGTCCAGGACACTGACTCTATATATACCAAACATAGGGTGTTTTCATATTACTTTGTGTAAAAATACAATAAGGACCCGAGACACTTCACCTAATTTTCAATAGAATTGCATTCCAATGCGGCTGGTTTATACCAGAGACCGGTGAAAACGTCATTTTCCCAGCATGCCACGCATGTCACTTTTGTCACGTTTTTATTTCAGCTTCACTTTCATGTAAATGTCTCAACAGGGCTAGAGCACACTTATGGGCATTGCTTACATTAACTTCACTGGATTCACATAACATGTGGGTTGTCTATACCATAATACTTAATTATGCTTAACAGGGCCCGATGTCCACATTCGTGGACACTTACAAAAACTACATCATGTCAAAAAATGATGCTTAGTTTTTATACTTATCAGGTCCCAATAAACCCAAATAGCAAAGAGAAATTAAACATGCAGATCCCAAGTCTCCAAGATTAATTCATTTTATTTCATTGTGCTATGACTACTAGTGCATTTTACTGAAAGTTTTAGGAAATATGCAGTAAGTAGGCCAATGAACGGCCCGTCCTCCTGCTAAAAACTCTAGGCCAGACCTAACTGCTGCATGGTGTCCTGTTTACTTAGACAAACTGTTCCAGCTCTCTGGTAAAAGCCCATAATCATTGCAGTCAAGTTAAATGACATGCAAGTAAATCCTTGAATTACCAAATGGTTTTATTCTAACAGGTCCCAAAAGGTAAAGCTCAATGGCTGCCACCCTGAGGTCCAACACTGTAGTACAAGTAGTGAGCTCACCCATCCTCTTCACACTGCAGTAACACCCAAATCATGTCTTACTTCAACATTTCAGATGATACAGTCTGCTGTGTGATGAGGACTGCCCCTTAGTGCAGAGGTCTTCAACGTTTTTCAGCCCAAGGACCCCAGGCCTAGTGACACGATGGAGGGACGCCCTATCACATATCAAATTGTTAAACAGGTCAATAATAATGTGTAGTGCAGCTGATAGTGCCAGGTATGAATGCTGTATGTATACAATGCTATGCCATTAAAATAATTCACATATATATTTATATTTACAGAACATACAACTTAATCTATATTGACATCACATTTCACAACATAACATAATATCTTATAATAAATAAGAAGATTTATATTTGCTTATTATAGGTTGTATTCATGTTAATGTGTATTTTTGGACATATTGATGGATCAAATCATTTCGGTGACCCCCGGCAGTAACTCTGCGGACCCCCGAGGGGTCACGGACCCCCTGTTGAAGATCTCTGCCTTAGTGTATGGAGACCTCCTTTTTAATGTTAAAAAATGAATAAATATCATAATAATAATAATAATAATAATAATAATAATAATAATAATAATAATAATAATAACACCAAGAATTGTAATGTTACCCCAACTATTACCTTCAGGTATGTAACAGAGCCAGTAAAAATAACCACTTCAAGCCTTTTCCTTCCTCCCTACTACAGGGAAGCAATGTTGCATTTAAGTTGATGTATTATGAGTTATGGTTATCTTTTCTCACAAGGCATCTACGATATTTGACACAGTTTTTGACTGTCTTTTGGGTACCACTGTACCTTGATGAAAACGCATGTCTATCTAGTATACACACGTTATGTTATCTTAATAATTCAGCCAAATTCATTAAAATGGTAAGTGAAAGCAACCTGTCTGTAAAATGACTTGGTGGTGATGCAGTGTGACCTGTTGACCTGGGTGCATGGCCGGGGCAGGTCCCCATAAAACAAAAGGAGTTCTTGTGTCCGTCTGACCCAGTTCCTGAGCCTTATCATAGCGTGTAGAGTTACCCGTACAGTACGATCTGTATCAACAGAGAGCCATAGAATTAAAACCTCAAACAACATCTGCAGATGTTATGACCTGGTCAAGTCAAGGGTGGGGTTGAACAGAATCTCTATTCCTAAATTCAACCTGGACCGTTCTTTCTATTTGGTTGGGGAGTGTAGTTGAGCACAGCACAACAAACTGCCTGGCAACATTCACTCATGCATGCAGAGTTTCAGACCTTTTTTAGAGTCCAATCATTCAAACGGACAGACAAATCTATTTTATACCCCCTAATGATTTATTTTTATTTTATTTTATTATTATTACATTTTAAACTTTATTTTATTATTGGCTGGTTTTAATGAGGGTTTTTCTATGCATTTTAATTTTTTTAATATTTGATGATTTATAGTGATTATCAAGTTTGAAATAATTTATTTGAAAAGTATCTTAAACCTGTATGTCTCTCACCCACTTTTACTTTATATTTATAAGCCTGTGTGCTTTGTGCCATATCCTGTGACTCTATTTCTGCACAACTATTGTTGAATTTGGGGACAAATTAAGGGATTGTTCATTGGTTCTGGGCACAGGATGCCGATACGATCTTCAAAGCTAAAAAAAACACTTTCAAAATGTTTAGTTTAAATCCAGCTATGAAGTATTGTACCATGATTTGTAACCTATAGCTGTTTTGCCCCGTGAACCTCACACAAATAATACTCCACCTGTCTGAAAAAAGCTGCATCTGTGTCAGGGTAGATACTTGGTGAACTGTCCACGACCCACTTTGTTATCTGATGGATTTGTTCCATGTGACCCATCATGATTCATTTAAAGCACAATAACACAAAAGGAGTGAGGTCAGAAGCAGCTAATGAGGTTAATGGTCACCATGTTTAATGTATTTCACTATAGATTTACATCTGTTTTCTTAAAGAAGCCTGGTATAGAAGTATATTTGAGTTTGACTTAGTAGTTTGACTTATCTATATATATTCATAGAATATTCCAGTATTTCTAAACAATGCTAATATAAACAATCCTGCATACAGCATCAGCAAATCTGAGGGCACTGCCACTCACATTATGAACAGATGGGAATAATGTGAGAATTAATGGCTTAGAAAAGGAGGACATAACCTTTTCACTCAAGTAGAGACCGAAACATGTGAGTGTTGACCCAGCATCAGCCAGATTAGATCACTATTAATAATAACATTTAAATGCAGAATTATTTGATTTAATTTCATTTCATTGGCTTTTGTGCCATTTCTCTCATGGTTTGGTCACATCTCCTGCCCTAGAGGGACAGCAGAAAATAAAAAGATAAATAGAAAATATTTTAATTTACTATTTAAAAATGTGTCCTCATGTGTTTGTTTTATTCATCTTTTTATTTTCACAACTTTATAACAGTCATATTGTCATTATTAAATGGATTATTTGATCAAGTTAGTAGTGGCCCAATAATGCATTCATGCTTCTATATAAGTGTCTTACAGAGTACATTTACCAAATTTGCCAACAAAATCTTTTTGTAAAACGTGTCTAATCAACCACATGGATCAATGGTGTAGGATGTTGTAGACTGAAGTCAACTGGGGCATTCAGGGTGTATAAAAGAGGATGGACACCTTGATCTTTTCATATATCAACAAAGGAGAGGAAGAGCAGAGTTGGGCGACTGAGTGGACACAGCGAGAGTAAGAATCCCGACACCGATCATCTCATTTGAAAAGGAGAGCAGAGATTTATTGGATAAGAAGTCATTTCCTCCGCAAACAAAGCCTGAAGACTTAAATGCACACTCTGTCATTTCATGAATTATAGGGAGGTCATATATTAAGGTGTGTTTTTTCTCTTGGATTTAGTAATGCATGAACTTTAACAAACTGATATCGTTTCAATGTTATTCTCCTGAGTGCATCTATTGTTTTTTATTATAATGTTCTTCTATAATGTTCATCTTTCAGCATGATTTTGTCAGTGTTGAAATGCGTGCTGCTGTGTTCGTTGATGAATGGAGCGGTGTGTGTCTGTATGCTGAACAATCATACCTTATGGATTGAGAGGCACGACTGTGCCCAGTGTGTGGCCATCAACACCACCATCTGCAAAGGCTACTGTTTCACACGGGTGACTACACATTCTCACACTGTTCATGGAAACTCTTTGTTTTTTTGTAAAACATGCAAAAAGGAGGGATATTTAGAACAAAGTGTATGATTAAATGATTATGATGTTGTGAAACCATTATAAGAATGTTGATGCAAAATACTGCAATGGTAGGCTATACTTTATTCAGCATCTTCTAAAACATAAAATTTGAAGTTCAACAGTGGTAGAAGTACTCAGACTTTTGACTTAAGTATAAGTAGAAATTGCGTAAAAAATACTCTGTTACAAGTCAAAGTCAAGTAGTCATTTTGCAGAATGACCCTTAAAAATGATATCACTAGATTACAATGAGTGATGCATCAACCATCACTTGAATGTTACAGCTGGTAAGTATATATATATATATATATATATATATATATATATATATACTGATGGATAGCTTGATTTTAATTACTCTATATACATTTGGGTAGATTAAGCTCATATAATATATGTATTATTTGATTTCATATTTTGTATTAATAATACATCAAATAAGACTGCCAAGTAACTAAAGCTAATAAATACATTTAGTGGAGTAAAAAGTATCTCCCTCTGAAATGTAGTACCATTCATTTGAAATACTCAGTACAAGTAGACCTACCTCATTATTGAAGTGCTGGAGTCTCCCATACCTGTGCCGGGTCTCCATACTTTGTAAAATGGTAGAAGAGAAAAAACAAATAAAAAAAAGCAAATTCAACTCTTGTTTTCAGGACACCAATTTAAGGTGGCGGTTTGGGAGGAGTTTCCTGATCCAGCGCAGCTGTGTGCCTCTCTCCCTGGTGTACCGAGCCGCCCATCTGCCGGGCTGTCCTCAGGACGTCAACTCACAGCTGTATTATCCCGCGGCCCATCGCTGCAGCTGCAGGCGCTGCGACACGCGCACGCACCACTGTGTGCGCACCAGCCGGATCTCCAATAACCGATGCACCATGACCCTCGGCGGAGTGAAGAACCAGACGCAGCGCGCTGTGGGAGCCTGACAATACGCGAACACAGGCGACACACACACACACACACACACACACACACACACACACACACACACACACACACACACACACACACACATAGAGTTTGATAATGTGTGCATGTGGTTTGTCCAGGGAGGGGGGGCATGAACCATACACAGTGAAAAAAAAAGCAAACAAATTATTTGAAAGCCTTTTGTCCTTTAGGCTGTGGCCTTTCCACAAACTTTTTTTACTCATTTTACTATAATGCTGCACATATTTCATTCATATTAAACATCGCTGTTTAGGCTGCAATAAGAATACAAAAAACACCAAAGATGAACTTCGTCCCGTTGATGACTACGGACCGCGTTCACACCCAAACATCCCAAAATTCAACAAGTCATTTCCCCACATAACCTCTTCCACGCTGCATCCCGCTGAACTTTCTGTCGGCAGACGAGCAGACACACACTTTGCTGTCTCTCTGCCAGTTGGGAGATTTTCACTGCAGCTGTTTTATGCGCGCTGGTCGCGGAGCGCGCGCACCATCGGCGGCAGAAGCAGAAACACATCCTTGTAAAAGCATCCTTGTCTCTGCTTCCCGCCGCCCGACGGGATTACAGCGGCTTGTTACAGCGACATGAATTCACCGCGCTCTGGAGTTGACGCAGCGTGCCTTACCTTGAGTTGTCGCGGCTTGGAGAAGTGTGGCTGCGTGTGTTCGCAGAACCCCTTATCCAAGATGGGAACTCTGGTCAGCTCTACTCGAGGAAGCAGCAGATAAACGATGAGAATAAATGTGTGGCCGATGTGCAAGGAGCGTCAGAGAGGTGAAGTAGCCGCGGCTTCTGCTCCGGAACGACTGACCTGTTCCTCGATGAGAATTAGTTTGCTTGTTTCTGACTGGCGTCCTCCCTCCCTCCCTCCCACTCACTCACTCACTCACTCACTGTCTCCCACCCATGAGAAATAAATACTCTTTCACATCGCTCTCTCTCTCTCTCTCTCTCTCTCTCTCTCTCTCTCTCTCTCTCTCCCTATGACATCAGCCTTTGGCAGATGGATTCACGTGATGACGTTTATATGAAAGTGCAGTTAAAATAAAAACGGGACACAGAGTAACTCTTTTGAAACTAAAAGATAATGATAAAAAGGGAGCATGAATTAAGTTTGTAAAAGTGGGGGGAGAGTAGTCTGAATTGGGTTCTGGAGCTATGCCCCACCTCATACATCGCACTCATCCGCCAGCCGCGAGCGATTCCAAGCCAGTGAGCGTCGCATCCACCATGGGGCGCTGAAACCACGCCGCAACGCTTCTCCTGCGAGTGCTGCTCACGTTGGCCCATGTTTTCTGTTCACTCGCTCACCCGTATCAGGTGATACCCTGCAAGGGTAACTATTGGCTCTTGTCTCAGACCTTCCCCGAGGTGATTGGTGGAGTGACGAGCACTCAGCATGTGACCTCTACAATGAGCTTCCGCCCACGGAAGTAAGCAGGGCGGCCGTAACGTATAAGTACAGCGATGTACGTGACGGTAATCTTTATTGTGGTGTAAATAAAATTCAACAGAGTATTTTGACAGCGAGGCTGTCTGCAAAATGTAAGCAATAAGGGTATGCTCGAAAAATCCATCGTTTTTTCGTTGGCTCTTTGTATTTTCGACATTGCGAGAAGAAAAATGATACGCGTGGCATGCTGGGAAAATGACGTCGTCACCGGTCTCTCGTATAAACCGGGCTCATTGGAATGCAATTCTATTGAAAATTAGGTAAATTGTCTCGGGTGTTTCCTTGTTGTTTCATTGTATTTTTACACAAAGTAATATGAAAACACCTTATGTTTTGTATATAGAGAGTCAGTGTCCTGGACAATAATTAAATGGATACTATATTGATGTATCAGTAATCAATATTCTTTTTTCCCCATGACAGAAGCTGGCCAAAGCCAGGGAAGACAATCTAATCATGCCTGACGAGTTTGACTTTGGGCAGTTCAACTTTCTACTTCAGGACTGAGATTTTCTTGTTTTTACTTCACAGTAGTAGGAGTTACAGACGCAGCAGATCTGTCTCCCACACGCTCCCTGCTGTGATTTAATCTGACCACTAGATGGTAGACTAACACAATCTCAACCATGACTGGAGCTCCGCGGGCGGCACTGAACATCCTGCTTCCTTGGTCATACAATAAATAGCCAAGGTGAGACCCTCTTCACGTGGAGAGCTAACAGCAAAGACAGAGTCATGTATCTTGTTTGAAAGAGGAAATAATGTGTTTTTGAAATGAATCAAACCAGAAAGTGAGGCAGATTAAAGGACAGTGAATAGTCCGTTTTTTGCTTGTCTTCTCACACCAGCTGCAAACACAAATTGAGGGTATGTGAGGGTATAAAACAGTTTAACACATTCTGCTATCCAGAGTTATTGCTCCCTAAAAACAAAGGGAGGCTATTTCAAGTCGGGAGCGAGAGAGATTTCTGGGGCCATTTTTCTTTTTTGAGTGACCTTGCTACACCTCAGGAGGAGGAGGAAATAGTTTGACCCAAATCCTCGTTGGTGCCCTTGAAGACACACTCTTATTAATAACCTCAGGAATCTGGAGACCACCTCTACTCCTCCCCCTCCTCTCTGTTGTGATCTTCATGTCCTAACTTTTATTCCACCTCCTTTTTTTGTCAGTGAGTACCTTCACTTTCACTCTCCGACCCACAAGGCACCCACAGGGCCTTCAAAATCCATCTGACAGAGCCTAAAATAATCAACCTAGTTGTGAGAAGAGGGCTTACCAGTAACAGTCGATCACTTTCTCATTCTCTCCTTTCACATCTTCCCTGCCGTCCTCCTAAGTGTGAGAACTGCCAGCCAGATGAGAATCAGAATCTGATGAGAATTCCTTCATTTTATTAGGATTTTTTTTGTCAAGGGGGTAACAAAATTAAACTCAAAAACAAACCAAAAACTTGTTGATTAACTTAGTATACCTTCTAAATGATCATTCTATGGTATTTATATCGGAGCATCTGTGGCTCAGAGGTAGAGCAAGTCGTCCTGCGATCGGTAGTTTGATTCCCGACTCCTCCAGTCCGCATGCTGAAGTGTCCTTGGGCAAGATACTGAACTCCAAATTGTGAATGAGATGGATAAGATTGGATCCCGATGGGCGGCTCCTCTGCCATCAGTGTATGAATGTGTGTGAATGGGGAAATGTAGACTGAATGTAGAGTAAAGTGCCTTGAGTGATTGAAAAGACTAGAAAATCACTATAAATACAAGTCCATTTATTTAATCATTATTTTGAAGTAACTTAATACCATAACTTAAACTATTAATAAAAGTTAAACCTATTTTATAGAAGATGTAAAGTCAAATCCTTCTTTCATAAACCTTGTTTCATTTCATATATATCAACACTGTTGACACTGCCTTGTCACCCAGTAATACTACTGTACCCTGTAAATAGGTCACCATCATTCAAAAAATATTTACTGGGTGATTCCCATGTAAAACAGTTGTTATTTCCTTACTCCCTATTTTGCCTCCTTCCATTCTACTTAAACAGAGGTATCCAGTGAGTATGTTATTGATATCCTGCGTACAATTATGCAGGGATCACAAGCTGTAAATCACATACACTTTATTGACAAAGGTTCACTCAGCCATCCAAATAATATAAATCAGGTGTTCCATCACTTCCATGGCCACAGGTGTATAAAAGCAGCACCTCGGCATGCAGACTGTTTCTACAAACATGTGTGAAAGAATGGGTTGCTCTCAGGAGCTCAGTGAATTCGTGGTACTATGATAGGATGCCACCTGTGCAACAAGTCCAGTCGTGAAATGTCCTCACTCCTAAATATTCCAGTCAACTGTCAGTGAGATTAGAACAAAGTGGAAGTGATTGGGAACGACAGCAACTCAGCCAAGAAGTGGTAGACCACGTAAAATGATGGAGCGGGGTCAGCGGATGCTGAGGCACATATTGCACAGAGGTTGCAAACTTTCTGCAGAGTCAATCACTACAGACCTCCAAACTTCATGTGGCCTTCAGATTAGCTCAAGAACAGTGTAGAGAGCTTCATGGATGGGTTTCCATGGCGATCAGATGCATCCAAGCCATACATCAGCAAGTGCAATGCAAAGCGTTTGATGCAGTGGTGTAAAGCACGCCGCCACTGGACTCTAGAGCAGTGGAGACGTTCTCTGGAGGGACGAATCACGCTTTACATCTGGCAATCTGATGGACGAGTCTGGGTTTGGCGGTTGCCAGGACAACGGTACTTGTCTGACTGCATTGTGCCACGTGTAACGTTTGGTGGAGGGGGATTATGGTGTGGGGTTGTTTTTCAGACAATTCCATGCTCCCAACTTTGTGGAACAGTTTGGGGACGGCCCCTTCCTGTTCCAACATGACTGTGCACCAGTGCACAAAGCAAGGTCCATAAAGACATGGATGAGAGAGTTTGGTGTGGATGAACTTGACTGGCCTGCACAGAGTCCTGACCTCAACTCGATAGAGTGAATTAGAGTGGAGACTGAGAGCCAGACCTTCCCTCCAACATCAGTGTGTGACCTCACAAATACACTTCTGGAAGAATGGTCAAAAAGTCCCATAATCACACTCCTAAACCTTGTGGAAAGCCTTCCAGAAGAGTTGAAGCTGTTATACAGGGATTTAAATGAACGCCGTCCCGTCGTCCCGGGGACATAATAATTTGTCATCGGAAGGATAAATATTCTAACTCGGGCCGACCTCGGGACGACGAGAATATTGTCTGACTACATTTTTCTGTTTAAAAGTTTTCATCACTATTTGCAAACCAGAACGGTGGTCGGTGGAAAAAGATTTATCCATCCATCCATCCATTGTCTTCCGCTTATCCGGGGCTGGGTCGCGGAGGCAGCTGCCTGAGCAGGGACGCCCAGACTTCTCTCTCCCCGGACACTTCCCCTAGCTCCTCCGGGAGGACCCCAAGACGTTCCCAGGCCAGCCGGGTGACATAGTCACTCCAGCGTGTCCTGGGTCTTCCTCGGGGTCTCCTCCCGGTGGGGCATGCCTGGAACACCTCCCGAGGGAGTTGTCCAGGGGGCATCCTGTGCAGATGCCCGAGCCACCTCAACTGGCTCCTCTCGATGTGGAGGAGCAGCGGCTCTACTCTGAGCTCCTCCCGTGTGACGGAGCTCCTCACCCTATCTCTAAGGGAGCGCCCCGCCACCCTGCGGAGGAAGCTCATTTCAGTTCATGACCATAGGTGAGGGTAGGAATGTACATTGACCGGTAAATCGAGAGCTTCGCCTTTCGGCTCAGCTCTCTCTTTACCACGACGGGCCGATACAGTGGCCACATTACTGCGGCGGCTGCACCGATCCGCCTGTCAATCTCACGTTCCATCCTTCCCTCACTCGTGAACAAGACCCCAAGATACTTAAACTCCTCCACTGGCAGGAACTCTCCCCTCACCTGGAGGGAGCAAGCCACCTTTTTCCGGTCGAGAACCATGGCCTCAGATTTGGAGGTGCTGATCCTCATCCCAGCTGCTTCACACTCGGCTGCAAACCGCCCCAGGACATGCTGGAGGTCCTGGCTCGAAGGAGCCAGCAAGACCACATCATCTGCAAAGAGCAGGGATGAAATCCAGTGGCTCCCGAACCAGATTCCCTCCGGCCCACGGCTGCGCCTAGAAATCCTGTCCATAAAAATAATGAACAGAACCGGTGACAAAGGGCAGCCCTGCCGGAGTCCAACATGCACCTGGAACAGGTCTGACTTACTGCCGGCAATGCGAACCAAGCTCCTGCTCCGGTCGTACAGGGACCGAACAGCCCTTAGCAGAGGGTCCCCGACCCCGTACTCCCGAAGTACCTCCCACAGAATGCCACGAGGGACACAGTCGAATGCCTTCTCCAGGTCCACAAAACACATGTGGACTGGTTGGGCAAACTCCCATGAACCCTCGAGCACCCTGCGGAGGGTATAGAGCTGGTCCAGTGTTCCACGGCCAGGACGAAAACCTCATTGTTCCTCCTGAATCTGAGGTTCGACTATCGGCCGAATTCTCCTCTCCAGTACCCTGGAATAGACTTTCCCAGGGAGGCTGAGGAGTGTGATCCCCCGATAGTTGGAACACACCCTCCGGTCCCCCTTTTTGAATAGAGGGACCACCACCCCGTTCTGCCAGTCCAGAGGCACTGTCCCCGACTGCCACGCGATGTTGCAGAGATGTGTCAACCAAGACAGCCCCACAACATCCAGAGACTTGAGGTACTCGGATCTCATCCACTCCCGGTGCCTTGCCACCGGGGAGTTTCTTAACTACCTCAGTGACTTCGGCCCGGGTGATGGGTGGATGAACCTCCGAGTCTCCAGCCTCTGCTTCCTCTATGGAAGACATGTCAGTGGGATTGAGGAGATCCTCGAAGTATTCCTTAAACCGCCCGACGATATCCCCAGTCGAAGTCAACAGCTCCCCACCTCCACCGTAAACAGTGTTGGTGGAGGGCTGCTTCCCCTTCCTGAGGCGCCGGATGGTTTGCCAGAATTTCCTCGAGGCCGACCGGTAGTCTTCCTCCATGGCCTCCCCGAACTCTTCCCAGACCCGAGCCTTTGCTTCAGCAACCGCCCGCGCTGCAGCATGCTTGGCCTGCCGGTACCTGTCAGCTGCCTCAGGAGTCCCCCGGGCCAACCAGGTTCCGTAGGACTCCTTCTTCAGCTTGACAGCATCCCTTACTTCCGGTGTCCACCACCGGGTTCGGGGATTGCTGCCACGACAGGCACCGGAGACCTTACGGCCACAGCTTCGAACAGCCGCGTCAACAATGAAAGCGGAGAACAAGGTCCATTCGGACTCAATGTCCCCAGCCTCCCTCGGGATCTGGTCAAAGCTCTCCCGGAGGTGGGAGTTGAAGACCTCCCCGACAGAGGGTTCCACCAGACGCTCCCAGCAGACCCTCACAACACGTTTGTGTCTGCCAAGTCTGTCCAGCTTCCTCCCCTGCCAGCGGATCCAACTCACCAACAGGTGGTGATCAGTTGACAGCTCAGCCCCTCTCTTCACCCGAGTGTCCAAGACATACGGCTGGAGGTCAGATAACATGACCACAAAGTCGATCTTTGACCTCCGGCCTAGGGTGTCCTGGTGCCATGTGCACTGATGGACACCCTTATGCTTGAACATGGTGTTCGTTATGGACAAACCGTGACTAGCACAGAAGTCCAATAACAGAACACCACTCAGGTTTTGATCGGGGAGGCCGTTCCTCCCAATCACGCCCCTCCAGGTAACACTGTAGTTACCCACGTAAGATTTATGTGAAAAGGTAATGGAACAGGACTGGCTGGCGTGCCTGCGTTTATGTTGTTCTATGAGACAAGTGGCAACAATGTTGCAGCCTGTTGCGCTCGCACTGCTTACCGCTCGAACTGGGACGAGACGAAGATATAACTGTCACCAGAGATCAGCCGACTGTCACTGTGCTAGCTACTACTACTACTACTACTCAATACGATGTTGCGCTGGCTGAAGCCTAAAGAGTGTACCCAGCCCCAGGACATAGCCGAACCAGGCCCAAGTCGATGTGAGAGTGATAGCGAAACAACTTTTCCCACAGAGCCTGAGGTACGCTACAGAATCTCCACTCTCTCAGCAACGACAGCTGCTACATTGAGTCTCAGGGCAGAAAGCTTTTAGTGGCTAATGATGCCAGTAAGCTAGGAAGCTAAGAAACTGTGTTTTGGGACGATTCAGGACGGTTCAAAATGATTTTCGGGAAGTTTCCGGGACGGAGGTGAAAAAAGTAAATTTTAATCCCTGTGTTATAGCTGCAAAAGGGTGGGCCGACGTCATATTAAACCCTATGGATTAAGAATTTCACTTAAATTCAAATGTCAAGGCAGGTGAGCGAATACTTTTGGCAATATAGTGTATATCAAAACTGAGTATTTGAGTACATGATGTGTATGTGTATATGTGTATGAAAAACTACCTATTTACTGGAAAAGGAAGGAATTAAAGGTTATCGGCGCTCTGGAACTAGTGACCTCTGTCTCAGTAAGTGGTGACCCCCAGACAGCTGAAGAAATATCATAGATCAGCTAGGATAAGAATAGCATCTGGAAGCTGGCCTATGGCCAACACTGAAAACATCTAATTGGGTAATTAACGGCAGCACACACT
Organism: Eutrigla gurnardus; assembly: GCF_963514095.1. Taxonomy (NCBI): domain Eukaryota; kingdom Metazoa; phylum Chordata; class Actinopteri; order Perciformes; family Triglidae; genus Eutrigla; species Eutrigla gurnardus. The sequence continues at coordinate 6,053,365 of NC_139922.1, forward strand.
GATACATCCAGTTGACGCTTCAAACAATCACTATCCTTGTCTGTTAAGACTCTAAACTAATGAGTTCTCCTGCCAGTTAAGCTGCCACTACGATGCAAACATTGGGAAACTTTAGCATGACCCAAGTCTGATCTAAAGACGCATTTAATGAAAAACATTCCACTGAAGTCATGGTTCTTTCATCTGTTTTCTTTTTTCCCTTTCCTGCTTAGTCCATTATGTCTGGTGAATATATTTTCAGACTACTATTGATATTTTAAAAAGTACGCAGCTCGTTTCTAACCCACTGCTGAAGTCAAGGAGCCATTGCTCACTTTACATCACAACTCAAATATAGCTGCAGCAATTAAGGCCAACTTCCTATGGTACATTAAGCATGTGTGAGAAATCCTTCTCTATTACTGTATTATTCATTTCTCAATGTGGGACAGTGCAGACATGCAATGTCAATACTAATGAAATGAACTTGAACTTTGGTGGGCCACAGCACACTTAACTGTAGAGATAACAGGAATGTATCAAAATCACATTCATTTTTGTCCGTAAGCTGTAAAAATAATGAATGGATTAGGGGGTTTGGTGGAGCCCTTTTAATGGGAATAATGAATCATTCCATTAATCTTTTTCTTTATTTCATTTCTCTATGCATCTCTTGCTTTCTCTCTCTTCCTTCCATCACTTTATCCATCAGAGGAGGAGTGAAGTAATTACAACCTGCCTCTGACCCACACTGGCCCGCAGCCCAATGAGGAGGACCCGTGGATGGGGCCACGGAAATAGAAGGAGAAGAAGCAGAAAAAAGACATATTATGAGACAGACTGACAAAAAAGAAATGGGAAAGGGGAGGAAGAAGAGATAGCAGAAGAGAAGAAACAGAGAAGAGAGTGACTGAGAGATGGATGAGTGACAGAAGGAAGTAGAAGAGGGCAGGCAGGATGACAGGATGGGGGTGAGCAGGATGGCAGAGGGAGTAAAGGAGGGTAAGCTTTCGACAAAAGGAAGTGGGAGACAATCCAGGAAAACACATGGTGAGTGTGTGTATTCCCGTATACATTAGGGGGAGGGGGGGGGCAGGAGTGGGTGGAAGGAGTGGTGAGTAGTGTTGTTTTTGGCAGCCTGTTTTACTTTTAGTTTTAGTCTAGTCTTTGTCTCAAGCTATCATTTAGTTTTTATCACTTTTAGTCATGTTCATCCTATATTTAGTCTAGTGAAGTTTCAGTCAACTAAAAGTCTGAGCATTTTAGTCTTATTTTAGTCAGAATTGTCCATGACTATTTTAGTCTAGTTTTAGTCGACGAAAACTGATGACATTCTAGTCTAGTTTTACTCAAAGATTGTATTTAGCCAAACCCATTTCACAATTCAAACAAGGTTATTATTATATTATTATTACTACCTTATATACTCAGGAATACATCCATTCCAGACACAGAAGATGCTCTGATTTGAATTTACAACATATTATTTTACTAACCAAAAATGTTATCATCACATGACCAGCATTTTCGCATCTGGTCTTGTTTTCCTCATATAAAGGATAAAAGTTTGTTGACAACGATATTTAGTCATAATTTTCATTAACGAAAGCAACACTACCCAGATACACATTTAATACAGTATAACTGTCAAAAAATACTGCCAATTAATATTACTAATATTTATTGGCATTATTTTATAGGCCTACTTTATATTTTTATACTTATTTGACTCTCTTTCTTCTCTTTCTCTTATAACTGCTATTATATATGATATTACTTCCCGAGGGATTACTAAAGTATTCTGATTCTGATTTCCACAGATATTTATGAACAAATGCGAATGAGGTCGCAAACTACAAAAAGCCTACAGATCGTGTCGAACATGATGTAAGTCTTCCTGTCAAATCTTCGAAGGCAGATGGAAACTGTCTGACTGGAGTCTGACTGGAATGCAGCGTTTAAGCCCCGCCTCCTGCTGCTCCGCTGACTCGTCTGCTTTCCAGGCGAGGCGCAGTTCATCTTCAACGAGCAGACTGATAATAACGACACTTAACGAGACGAAACAACGTTACAACATTTCGTCTTGACTCTTGCCTCGCTTTGGTCAACGAAAATGAAGACACATTTTTATGGAGCTAGAACAGTCTCATAATTCATAAATGCACACAGAAATTCATAAATGCACAAAAAAGATTTACAAATGTATTTGGGGATTTGTATATACATGTGACTCAAAACACAAATACATTTTCAATGCACACACAAATATGTTTCATTTCATATGTAAGTAAAAAATATTCACATATAAAAACAAGATTCATAAACATATTTCCAATGCACACACAATACATGAATGTTAAAGTATTTGCAATCTTCATCAAATACGCATTTGGGGCTTGTTACATTCATATATGAACTGTTGGACCTGTATTTACAAAGTGCTTTTAATTTGTAAACCTCCCTGCATTTGTGTGTGAAACTTTTGAGACTCCCCTGACGTGACTCTGATCCACAAATGCGTTTTTCTAAGAGGAGGTTGTCTGTAGCCAATCAGATGTCTCCCTCCTTTACAGCCAATCACGTGAGTGTCTCCCCCAAAAGTCTAAAACACAACTCCGCCCGCACCGGTTCATCTTCCCCAGAATGAGGGAATAAATTACTTCCAAAAAATGCTTCTTTATAAAAGAAAAATAGATATTTATATAACTGTACACCTAATCTATACAGCATAAAGACAGGGAGCACAGGAAGAAGGGAAATTATCTCCAGAAATAAGGTCGATTCTGGCTCTAGCACCCATATCCCTCCAACGCAACGCACTCACGTGATTGGCTGTAAAGGAGGGAGACATCTGATTGGCTACAGACAACCTCCTCTTAGAAAAAACGCATTTGTGGATCAGAGTCACGTCAGGGGAGTCTCAAAAGTTTCACACACAAATGCAGGGAGGTTTACTACGGAAGCGTATTGTATTCACTTGAGTAATTTTTTTTTGGGGTTTGTTTTTGGAGTAATTATTCCTGTTTTTCTGAGTAATTTATTTCTGTGGTCTGTTTTTCTGAGTAATTTTTTTTTGGTCTGTTTTTCTGAGTAATTTTTTTTTGTTTGGTTGTTTTTCTGACTAATTATTTTTCCTGATTTTCTGAGTAATTCTTTTCCTGTTTTTCGGAGTAATTTATTTTCTGTTTTTCGTGGTAATTTTTTTTCTGTTTTTCGTGGTAATTTTTTTTTCTGTTTTTCGGAGTAATTTTTTTTCTGAATTATCGCGATACTTCGAACTCCCGCGAGAACCTGCAAGTGACTCCCATGGACCTGTAGTGACTCCTGCATACACATGCCCCATCTTCAGCTATTCAGCCGCAAAGTCCTCAGGTGCCTGCGTAAAGTGGATACACTTATGGTAATACCATCTATATGACTCAAAGACAGGACTATCTCCCAGTGTCTTAATCCCAGATCAAAGTAGAACTTGATCAAACTAAACAAGTCGGTCATGTTGGCCTCCATTATCGAGCTTTCACAAAGGAATGAATGCGTCTATTGTTTCAAATGCTGTCTAAACTCAGAAAAAAAATTATTCAGAAAATCAGAAAAAAATTACTCTGAAAAACAGAAAAAAAAAAAAAAATTACTCCGAAAAACAGACCAAAAAAAAATTACTCAGAAAAACAGACAAAAGAAATAAATTACTCAGAAAAACAGACCAAAGAAATAAATTACTCAGAAAAACAGACCAAAGAAATAAATTACTCAGAAAAACAGAAATAATTACTCCAAAAAACAAACCAAAAAAAAATTACTCAAGTGAATGCAATACGCTTCCGTAGTTTACAAATGAAAAGCACTTTGTAAATACAGGTCCAACAGTTCATATATGAATGTAACAAGCCCAAATGCGTATTTGATGAAGATTGCAAATACTTTAACATTCATGTATTTGTGATTTTTTTTTAGATTTGTGTGTGCATTGGAAATATGTTTATGAATCTTGTTTTTTATATGTGAATATTTTTTACTTACATATGAAATGAAACATATTTGTGTGTGCATTGAAAATGTATTTGTGTTTTGAGTCACATGTATATACAAATCCCCAAATACATTTGTAAATCTTTTTTGTGCATTTATGAATTTCTGTGTGCATTTATGAATTATGAGACTGTTCTAGCTCCATACATTTTAGCATAGTTTTTATTTTGTAAACCACATTTAGTCTCGTTTTTTTTTCGTTCTAAAATATATACACTCACCGGCCACTTTATACTTTATACACTTTAGGCTGTGGCGTTGACAGGATGCTCAATTGGTACTAATGGGCCCAAAGTGTGCCAAGAAAATATCCCCCACACCATTACACCACCACCACCAGCCTGAACCGTTGATACAAGGCAGGATGGATCCATGCTTTCATGTTGTTGACGTCAAATTCTGACCCTACCATCCGAATGTCACAGCAGAAATTGAGACTCATCAGACCAGGCAACGTTTTTCCAATCTTCTATTGTCCAATGTTGGTGAGACTGTGCGAATTGTAGCCTCAGTTTCCTGTTCTTAGCTGACAGGAGTGGCACCCGGTGTGGTCTTCTGCTGCTGTAGCCCATCCGCCCTTAAGGTTCGACGTGTTGTGCGTTCAGAGATGCTCTTCTGCATACCTCGGTTGTAACGAGTGGTTATTTGAGTTACTGTTGCCTTTCTATCAGCTCGAACCAGTGTGGCCATTCTCCTCTGACCTCTGGCATCAACAAGGCATTTGCGCCCACAGGACTGCTGCTCACTGGATATTTTCTCTTTTTCGGACCATTCTCTGTAAACCCTAGAGATGGTTGTGCGTGAAAATCCCAGTAGATCAGCAGTTTCTGAAATATTCAGACCAGCCCGTCTGGCACCAACAACCATGCCACGTTCAAAGTCACTTAAATCACCTTTCTTCCATTTACATTTACATTTACATTTAGGTCATTTAGCAGACGCTTTTGTCCAAAGCGACTTACAATAAGTACATTTGTAAAAAGAAGGAAACAAAGAAACCACAACATATCATTGCTGATAAAGTAAGAGCTAAAATTAGAACAAGTGTTAGGTCCTCATCTGAGTAACGTAGTACGTTAAGAGCGACAGTGCTATGATCAGAGTGCTATAGGTAAGGGTTTTTTTTTTGGGGGGGGGGGGGGGGGGGGGGGGGGGGTTAGTGGGTCATGCCATGTAGAGTCGAGGTGAAGTCTTAACATGTGGTTCTTCAGGCGCGCAGTTGGCGGAGTGGTTAGAGCGCATGCCATGTAGGAACGTACATACGCAGCCGACCCTGGTTCGAATCCCGGCCGGGGGTCCTTTGCTGCATGTCACATCCCCTCTCTCTCTCCTCATGTTTCCGATCTATCCACTGCTAATAAAAGGCATCTATGCCTAAAAAAAAAACTTTAAAAAAAAACTTGTGAGTCTTCAGCCTTTTTCGGAAGATGGCAAATTACTCTGCTGTCCTGACATTGGTCGGGAGTTCGTTCCACCACTGAGGCGCCAGAACAGAGAAGAGTCTGGACTTTGCTGAGCGACATTTATTTGATTTCATAATTTCATTATTTTGATTTTATTTGAAGTAGAGGAGCGAAGTGCTCGCTTCGGGGCATGAGGTTTGACCAGTGTTTGTTTGAAGGTAGATGGGTGCCGTTCCATTGATGGCCCTGAAGGCCAGTGCCATCGTCTTGAATTGGATGCGTGCTGCAACAGGGAGCCAGTGGAGGTCACGGAGGAGGGGGGTCACATGGGAGAATTTGGGTAGATTGAAGATAAGGCGTGCTGCAGCGTTCTGGATACGCTGCAATGGTTTAATCGCAGAGGCCGGGAGTCCGGGCAGGAGAGTGTTGCAGTAGTCAAGGCGGGAGATGACCAGTGCTTGGACGAGGAGTTGCGTTGCATCCTTTGTGAGGAAGGTCCGAATCCTGCGGATATTGTAGAGGGCAAATCTGCAGGATCGGGCCACAGCAGTGATGTTGGGGGTGCAGGATAGTTGGTCATCGAGGATTACAACCAGGTTCCTCGCAGTTGACGACGGCAATACTGTGATGCCCTCGACAGTGACCGACAGGTCCATGTGAGGGCATCATCGGGATGAAGAGGAGTTCAGTTTTATTCAGGTTAAGCTTGAGGTGATGTGCAGGTGTCCAGACAGAGATGTCAGCCAGACAGTCCGAGATGCGAGTTGCAATGTGAGTGTCAGAGGACGGGGGAAAAGAGAGGAACAGCTGGGTGTCATCTGCGTAGCAATGGTAGGAGAATCCATGCGATGTGATAACAGAACCTAGTTATCTGGTGTATAGTGAGAACAGAAACGGTCCTAATACTGAGCCTTGAGGGACACCCGTGTCCAGAGAACAGGGTTTGGACATAGAGCCATTCCATGTGACCTGAAAGGAGCGATTTGTCAGGTATGATGTGAACCAGGTTAGAGCAGAGTCAGTTATGCCAAGTTCTGCCAGAGTGGAGAGGAGGATTTGGTGGTTGACTGTGTCGAACGCAGCAGATAGGTCGAGGAGAATGAGAACGGAGGAGTGGGACGTGGCTCTGGCATCTCGCAGGGACTCGGTCACTGTGAGGAGGGCCATCTCAGTGGAGTGAGCAGTCCTGAATCCTGATTGCAGAACAATCAAGGAGGTTGTTCTGCAAGAGATAGGATGACAGTTGGTTGTAGGTGGCACGTTCCAAGGTTTTAGAGAGGAATGAAAGAAGAGATACAGGCAGTGTTGGGGGTCCGTGTACCTTCCGTTCATTCTATTTTCAATTTTGAAACGAAAAACGAAAAACGAAATAACGAGTCATTTTTCTTTTTTCAATATATGTAGCAGGTTTTAAAAGACCAAACAGGAGCCATTTTCTATTAAAATACAGCCATAAAATTGGATTTTGTGTTGTTTTCCTATTGTGGATTTTTATATTCCCAGATAAACACGAAGAATCCAATCTATGTTAAAGACCGTGTAAAGCAGCAAAAAAATTGTGTTATGAGTTTGTCACACCACAGTAATATGCATCATTGACCACTGAGCCAAATTTGAAAGATTAAAAAAAATGCTAAGTATATAAAATTAGGTCTCAAAATCATGGAAAAACAAGCACTTCTCTCTGCTGTGAAACGCTGGGGGCGTGTCAGTTAGAGGCGCTGAAACCACGCCCACCGCGGGAGGGGCGCCGCCTCCGTGTGCTGCACAAGGAGGCGGCCTACAGCAACAATGGAAGCTAGTGCTAGCAGCATCATTGGGAGGACCCAGCCCTATCTGTTTGAGCCATCGGAGCCAGAAACTGACTCTGAGTCAGACACCGATAATGCTCAGCCTTGTTCCTCACAGTCTACATCAGAATGGTAATTTAATTCTCCCATTTATGCAATTTAGCAATATGTATTACTGGCTGTTTATACAATCATAATAGTGATGCTGACTAATGTATACAGTGTATTTTATATAAACTGAAAAAAAGGGGTACTGCTTGACTGTAACCATTTTAATCCCTCATCTTCCTCAGCCATATATATCCACTCTCATGTAGGACAGATTGCTAACAATAAAGACTGGCTGATTCTGGAGCTGTTTTTCACATGGGTCTCTAATCATATTAAATCAACCAACATGTACATTACACTGATATATAGATGTATATATTAAATGCACATGATTGGACATTTTTAATCACTAGATGATTATTCTTTCTGAAAATGTAGATGTGTGGTTGTGGAAGTTCCATGGAATAAAAAAACTGCTGTCCATTTTCTTGTCCATCCATTCAGCCAATGATGAGGCAGACTCAGGTTGATGAATCAAAGTCATCTTCTGAGGTCCCGATCTGTAAGACATGACAAAATGTGGAGGGAAGGGCTTTTGTTTAGTACATCAATCAAATTTTTCAAGTTCAACTTGGTTTCAGATAGGTTCTTTTAATGCATTTAATTAAACGAGTACAATATTTATAACATAAGCACACACTTACACTCTCTGGCGGGCACGTAATGCCGGTGGTCGTGATGGTGGCAGCCGCTGTCCGCGGGAAGAAGAGGGTCGATGGCGGGCACGTAATGCCGGTGGTCGTGATGGTGGCAGCCGCTGACGGCGGGAAGAAGAGGGTCGGTGGTGGGCACATATTGCCGGTGGTCGTGATGGTGTCAGCCGCTGTCTGTGGGAAGGAGACGGTCGGTGGCGGGCACATAATGCCGGTGGCCGTGATGCTGGCAGCCGCGGACGGCGGGCACATATTGCCGGTGGCCGTGATGCTGGCAGCCGCGGACGGCGGGCACATATTGCCGGTGGTCGTGATGGTGGCACTTGCTGTCGGCTGGACGGGAGGATGCAAGCCGGGGACGGAGAGGGTCGGTTCGGCCCCACTGACCAGCATCAACGGACTATTCAGAAATCCAGACTTTACCTGGTGATAGTTGCTGTAACTATCGGGGGTAAAGTGGACACTGCAGAGACGGGTGTTGGTGGTGATTTTGAACTCTCCACAGCTCCTCTTGACAAAATCGATCCACCGTTTCCTTAGGTTGTCGTTGGTAGGAAACTTAAATAAGCTAACTGAGCCATTACCCTGCACACTGTGGCATCCAGGAAAGATGCAAGAGCGACTTGGAGGAGACATGACTGGTTAGCTGACTGGTTGACTGGTTAGCTAGCTGCAAACTATAGTAAGCGATGCTAGAGACTCGAGACGAGAGCGAGCGGGAAAACCACCGAAGCTAGTGCGCTGAACGTATTTATACAGATGGCGCAGCAGGGCGGGGTTTATGCTAATGATAGCCGCGTTACGTAACGCGGCTATGCTTAGCTGACCCGCCCATTAAATCCTGGACACAGAAATGTAGAAAAACAGTTTGGCAGCCTAGCTCCATAATTACATTCTAAATGGTTGAATGACTTTTTACATGTTTTAAGGGAATACATTTATGACCTATTTAATGTGTTTAGAAGAAAATGGCTGAATTTGCTTTACACGGTCTTTAATCCAAAATGCAAAAATGCGGAGATTTTTTAACATCTGTATTATTACAAGGTCAACCGGAAGCAGTATACCCGGAAGCAGTATTTTAGCCCTTTTCCAGCGATTAGCACGTCTTTAGCGTTTTCTAGCAAAACAGTAGCAGATTCGGTCAGCAGGAGTTTGAAGCCTGGACGAGATGGTGTCTCTCGAGCCCTATGGACATTTTATAAGAGAAATGATAGCTCAAAATCTCTCGCACGAGGACATTTCCACAAATTTATTACAATTAGGTGTGCAGAAAGGGTGTTCTGAAATGAGTGTCGGGAGATTTTGTGCACATCACAACATTTCCAGGAGGGGACATGTATCGGACACACAATTAGAGGTTACGATCAGCAGGGCAATAAATCAGGTAGGTTATTTTGGTTTTCTTTGACAAGTCACATTTACTCTGTTACATATACTTGATTAGGTTTTTGGATAAATTGTACGAGTAGTTTTACATCATCTCCATACTATTTACTTGAGTATAGGCTACTTGTAAAGAAGAATGTACTCTTACTCCTCTACATTCGGCTACACTGAGCTAGTCACTTTTCTTTTTTACCCATTCAGTATTCTAGGCATCATTATTACCACCCTCCTCAGTAACGCGTTAGTAACACGTGATGCCAGTGACGCCAGTAATCACTGAATATGAAATATTCTTAGTTACGTAACGCGTTACTCCAATCTGACCACTTTTTCGAGTAACGAGTAATCTAACGCGTTACTATTTCCAAACCAGTAATCAGATTAAAGTTCCTTATTCAAATCACTGTGCGTTATTATTATTAGCGACGAGAGGTTTATGCACTCGACTCTGTTTACTTTCGATAAAAACTAAACTTAATAATATCAGACACAGACCGTAGAACCTCCATATCCCTACGCATTAGCGCAACTGCGTATAATAAACAAGATCCCTACTATCAGTGCCGTGCTTGGCGTTACTGTTAAAAATGCACTTCCAATAAAGTGAGTATTGGCAAAACCGGTTGTCATTTTCATGTTGAGGCGGCGGGGGGTGTTGTCGGCAGCTGCTGAATGTAACTAATAAAGTAACTTGTAATCTAAATTAGTTACTTTTAAAAACAAGTAGCTAATCAGCAAAGCAACTGAGTTTTTTTTAAAGGAGTAATCAGTAATCAGATAACTTTTTCAAGGTAACTGTGGCAACACTGTTCATATTTCATGTTGACTAGGCTACATTTCACAACTTATGTTGATTCATCAGACAGGGTCAACATATGGCCGAAAGATGATGACCGGGTACCTGTCTGCAATGGGAGTGGTTGCTGGTGAACGCCGGGTGGGGAAGATTTTGAGAGCAACTCATCGTCCCTATCACGAAATGCGCAAACGTGTAAGTATCTTTTGCGAGCCTTTAATGTTGTGGTTTATGGTATAATGTATTTTACTAGCTGACTTTATTTGCTTTTCCCCCCAAAGGGCGCACATAACCTTAACCCCGTCCCCTACAGTGCAGAATACATGGGACACAAAGTGCACACGACCAGAACGAAAAATTGGTCATGTTCGGAGTAACACCCGTTCGCGCAATAGATGGGTACAGCAGTAAGGTCGTTGCCCACGCAACCATGCCTGTCAAAAATAATCTCACGATCTACCAAGATGTTTACAGGTTAGTACGGTGCTTCTCAACCTTTTTTTTCTTTGCTTTAATACCCCCTTCCTCTGATTTCTGAATCCAAGTATCCCCTAGGGCAAAAACACATTTTTCAAAACAGTTTTTTGTGACTTTTTCTGTCATTTTTGCAAGATTTGTGTGACTTTTTTTGCAATTCCCCACCAGAAGCCTGCAGATGACTCTAGGTGTGATTTATTAGCTGGAAAATACAATAGGGACATAGCCTGAAGCCTCACACAGTTCCACTACAAATTTGAGAAAAACTTATCACATCTATAGTCATCTGCAGGCTTCTGTTGCACAATTTATTTAGGTACCGGTATGTCATCTCATGTAATTGTGGACACAATGCACTCGTAGATTGCAATATTCTTGATCTATCCTACATTGCAGACTTAACATTTGATGAGTCAACATTTGATTGAGTCATGTTTCACTATTTTATAGATCAGCAGTTCTTGAATATGGGATGTGGGACAAGGTCAGGGTGGACCATGGCCGGGAATTTTACTTGTCCCTCTACATGCAGGAGATGCTGTCTAACTACAGACACAACTTGCAAAGGCAACCATATCTCCAAACTCAGTCAACAAAGGTGAGGTAACGGCTTCCTTAATGTACAAAATGTGCCTTGTTTATGCCTGAAATGAGACTATGCTTTGGAGATGTTACTCAGATGTTACGTACTGAACAGCAAAATAAACTCTAGCAGTGATTGTTATTGGAATATATAGCTAACAGAAAATATCACTTAACCTTAACCAGATGCACCCTTGAGTGGGGATGCTTGTAGGTACCCCTACACATCAATGGTCCTCCTTGGACTCCCAATCAACCCTCTTCATATTGTCTGTTAACTTTTTACATCTGATATAATCCTATTTCCTCTCACCATGTTGATTTTGCAGACTAAATTGAGTGGGGATTTTTTTTAATTGAGTGTTGGTTTTACATTATCCATCTAAAAAAAAAACTACCCTTTTCTTGTCTACAGAATCATACGGTAGAGCGAATGTGGGTAGAGATCAACAACCGGGTAAATTACCCATTGAAGGAGGCCCTCATCCAGCTGCAGGATCAGGAAGTCCTCAACATGGACGACAACGTCACCAGATACTGTACATCTAACCTTACTGCTGAGCTGTGCAAGATTGGCATAACAAGAGCTGTTCTTGCATGGAATGCACATAGAATCCCGGGTGAGTTACATAAAAAAAAAACATGTAACACATTACAGTCCAGTCCTTTTGTGTGAAGTTTTTCTTTATTTTAAAGTTGACAGTGAATTCACACAATAGCTGACATTTTGTGACCTATGCTTTGCTTCACAGGCAAAGGAACACCCAATCATTTGGCTGCAGGAGGATGTCCAAAAAAACTAGGAGATGATTTGTTGCCACATGCCTCCCAAGCAGCAGACATGTACCAGCAGGATGTTGGCTCTTCACTTACTAGAGTCTCCTGTGTTGGAACTGACCCCTTCTCAAATGAGGAGGACAAAATATCAGCAGAACAACGATTTGCTGAGGGGTACCCTGATATTTCAGTTTTATTAGACAATGTGGTAAACTATAATTTTGCACCTTTTCAGGATGCATTGCTGTATCTGATAAACATTACACAACAATATGCATGAAAATGGCAAATAAAGACAAGTTGGTACTGGATAAACTGTATATTTTGTTACTTTCATTGAATTGCAACTCAAATCAAACACAATCAACAATATGTTTTCCACTAAGTGAACATATTTTTCTAAAGTGCAACATGAAATACAAAAAATATTCTGTATCCTCTACAGCTGTTGAACAAGTGCACAATTCCAACTGACTTTGAACAAGGCAATTAGCCAGATGTACTGTAACAGAGGCAATCAGGCTTAAATCACAGAACGTGATACAATCACACTTAAAGGGTTAATCCATCTTAATTACACCACCCAGTATGGAGAGAACATTGTCAAGACTGGTCAGCCTGTGGGCATTGAAAGAGAACTCATCTGCCCTGCATTTGAGGCACTGGTTGGATGTCAGCATCCACTGGCCAACGCAGCTTTTGCAGCATACAGCAATCACAGGTTCTTCCATTAGCCCTGTTTGATGAAGAAAATAAAAAAGGACAATTCACATGCAAGATTAGAGTTCAATATATTATCTTCTCTTTACTTTATCTACATATTACATATGTTTAAAAGCTTGGCAAGGGACAGTTTCACTTTAATATGCAAAAGTGAATTAATGTTTGATTCACTTGGACATTCAATTTGATCCTGCTTAAAGGTAGACTTTAATATAGATCAAACAATAAATTATGTTACAGACCTTTGCACACAATACAACCAAAGGCCTCCTTCATGTGTGTTATCATGGTGTTGGTCAGAACCAGCATAGCGCCGCTGGTGCGGCTGGCATGTGTTGACAGGTCCTTCATGACTGTGGTGACTTCACTCAGTCCTTGAGCAGCCAAGACCACTTCTTCTATTTTATCATGGACATCCTGAAGACTTGTGGAGTCCATATCTTTAAGACTACAAGGAGGGACAAAAACGATAACAAAAAAATTATACAATATTCACCAGTTGTGTTCAGATAACCTTTTTTCTAAGAGATGGTATTAAAAACAAAATGAAAGACAAATATTAATAGGCAGTAACTCAAATTTTTTACCTCAGTTTCTTTCCCTTTGTTCCATGCTGGAACTCATGGAAGATCTGCTCTGGGACGGCAAGAAACTTTTTCGGATTTTGCTTCCAATACTTGGAGCCTAGCAAGAGAGGAAGACAAATCATTTAGCAGATATAATGTAAACACATTTGCAGCTAAACAGAATACTTTGTGGGTCCAAACATTATGAGACAAAGAGAGCACAGTATTGAAGTAGATGGGGCAGGTAGTTGATCAAACAAACTATTATTATGTAATTATTCATTTTTTCAATCAGTACCTCTTGTCCCTTCGGAGTCCACAATCTCATTTCCCTGGGCATCAGTCAGGATGAGCGGCTCATCACTCTGCAGGGCATCATGTATTTTTGCAAGGATACCTGTGGTTGTGGCTTCAAACTCAAACAGTCTGAGTGCAACCATACGAGCAGGCTTCAGTTTCCCCTGGCTGAGCTCAGCAATGAAAACAGAACTAGAAAGATTGTTGTGGGAGTGGTTTACATCAAGTCGAATCAATTAATTCCATCTCAAACACATAGTCTGCATTACGAAAACAAATACAATTATGTTGATTTATTCATATGTAGCTTGCTAGTCAATTGTAGGGGCTGTGAACTGATGAAACTGGGTGTACCTTTGGAAGGTGTTACTTATGCTTGCTCGGGGGGAGCAGCAGCTATGGCCTGAGCAGGTGACCCTAGAGCAGCAGTGGGCTGTGATGTACGGTGGAACTGGAAACGGTTCTGGCCTGACGATGGATGACTCTGCTCGGCAACTGGTAGACCAATATCATCCCCATGAACCTCATAGTGGCCACGAGGTCTTAGGTCCAGGCTGCTGAAATGTCCAGCCGATCCCGGGAATATCGCCACATTGTCATCATCAGTTATGTAAAGGCTAGGAGCATATACCTTTGAAAGAAAAGCATCAGCTAAATGTTAAATACAGATATGTACAGCCTACCAAACATTTATTTTTATTGCAATGCTATTATTATAATATTCTATTGCTCCCCCCTCAGCTCGCACTCACACACACCCCAGTTCTCTCTCCCTCTCTCACACACACGCGCGCACACACACACACACACACACACACACACACACACACACACACACACACACACACACACACACCCAGTTCTCTCTCCCTCTCTCACACACACACACCCCAGTTCTCTCTCTCTCTCTCTCTCTCTCTCTCTCTCTCTCTCTCTCTCTCTCTCTCTCTCTCTCTCTCTCTCACACACACACACACACACACCAGTTCTCTCTCCCTCTCTCACACACACACACCCCAGTTCTCTCTCTCTCTCTCTCTCTCTCTCTCTCTCTCTCACTCACACACACACACACACACACACACACACACACACACACACACTTTTGTAAATAGGCTTATAGCTTTTAAATTTCAATTATCTTACACTGAGGAGCCTTAATGAGTCGGCTAGCCGTATGCCATGCATAGCATCCTTTGGTCTTAGCATGTTCTCCAAGCATACGAAAAAAGTGTTACCTACCTGGAATATTCTGGCGACTTTATCTCCAATCATGTCGCTCTCCTTAAGCGTGAGCCTTTTGTTTCCTTTAAAAAGGATAAAACTCGACTCCATTCTTATCGCACCGACACCACGCTGAAGTTAATTAAACTAGGCTACCGCACTGCTTCCTGCAATGCGAATCAATCTGCGCGATAATTTATTTTATTTCCGGCCCACAGGCTGAAAAGCGTAAAAATTGAAAATTGAAAATGGAATTACAGAAATTCGAGGCCTTTCACGAAAACTACATTTTGGGTCAGAAAATGCAATGGTTTTTGGTTGTCCGATTTTTGTTTAAGAAATGGAAATAGAAAAAATGTCCCTAAATTTGTTTTTTGATTTGCGTTTCAAAATTGGAAATAGAATGAACGGAAGGTAGCTACACGGACCGTTGGGCAAGTTACTTCAAAAGCGTAATGCATTATTTATTACTTGTTACTGTCATTTCAAAGTAATTAGTTACATTACAATATTACTGTCTTTGAATTGTAAGGCATTACACTACTTTTACATTACTTTTGCATTACTTTTCGCCAAAATAAAAGGAAATATGGATTTTTTGTTCTCAATAGATCTTCTTGTGTTCAATGCAGCTCATTACACAGCAGGATGTGATGTTTTTCGCTTCAAAATAAAAGAACGAAGAACGGAAAATGACTCTTATCCCGTTATTCGTTTTAAAAACGGAAAACGAGAAACGGAAAACGACTCGTTAACTGATATTAGATATGTTCATGAATGGGATTCGGGGATGAAATAGCAGTGCCATTTTTCATTACAGATTTGCCGTTCGTCTTTTTTAATGACCTTGAAGGCGCTGTATGCTGCGAAATTACCTGAAAGCCTACCTGAGACATTTAGGGGAGCTCTAAAACACTGTTCATAAACGCTCTGACTCGCGTTTTGAAGTAAACCTACTGTTTTAAACTCGCACCAAAATCGTTATGACGCGGACATAAAAGCGGTTCAAAACCGACAGGGAGAATCGGAGCCTCCGCCTTTTCGCCGCCCCTCAGCTGGTGATCGGTGTGCTGGGTCGGCTGCGCTCTGACCTACCGGGAGCCGCTCATGGAGCCTGCTAACAACAGCGCTTAATTAACATAGTGTAGAGCAGCGGTAGCCTACTCAATAGGCGGCCCCCGGGCCGCTACCGGCCCGCCGGCCACCTATTTGTGGCCCCGGAACTATTATTTCTTCAGTAGGCTATGTGTTTTGGTTGGGTCAACACGTGTATCGGGACTTGTCTCCATGCCAACGATACACAGACAGCCTGTTATTGGGTCGCGCTGCGAGCATTTTTAAGTTTCACTTTCGTTTTTGAAGCCGTTCGCATATTGCCACTTTGCCAGGAGCAGATAGATAGCATAGACGGGAAAAAAGATTACATGAAAATGGCGTGTTCCAAGTTCTCTGCCTAAAGAAAGGTGGACAGTTAAAATCGCCAATTTAAAGAAGAATGGACTGAAAAGTTTGCATTCATTCTTCCTCCAACCAGCACAAGACCCATGTGCTTAATATGCCAGGAGACTATCTGTGATGAAGATTTCCAATTTGAAAACGGCATTATGAGACAAAAGCATACACATTTTGAAGAAACATATCCTCAAAATTCAGAGGTAAGAACAACAAAATGAAATGCACTAAATACAGTATATCACATGTGACCTGACTGACCTCAATAAATGGACCTTTGAGTCATTGCAAAACATCTTTGTGGCCCTTGAGGATTTGTATTTGAGTACCCCTGGTGTAGAGTCAGACGGACCGGCTTTCACACTTTTCCAAAAGTGGAGCGTATGCCCATCTCGCGATCGCGAATGTAGAGCCTTACATTACCGCATTACAGCAAAACGTAATGCATTACAGTAATGCATTACGTTTGTAACGCGTTACTCCCAACACTGGATACAGGTCTGTAGCTTTGGATGTCAGTAGCGTCTAGGGTGGGTTTTTTAAGGAGAGGCTTCATGGTAGCTGTCTTAAAAGCCGCTGGAATGACACCTGAGTTGAGGGAGGAGTTGATCAGGGTGGTGAGGAATGGCAAGATGTCGTGTGAGATGTCCTGGAGAAGAAGTTGAACAAGTTCTTTCTCATCCACCTTTGAAGACCATCTGCAACACCTAGAACTGGTCCTGACTCGCTTACAAGAACGTGTTTACTGATAACAACCCCCTAAGCTACTTGAAGACAGCCAAACTTGGGGCTGTGGAACAGCGCTGGGCGTCGGAGCTAGCTGCATTTGACTTTGACATCAAATATCGTCCAGGTGCTACAAACAGGAACGCAGATGCACTTTCCCGACAGCCCACATGTGACTCAATCTTGTCAGTGATCCCTGGCATCCAAGTATCCAATACGATCCAGCAGCATAAGTATGGGCCACAGATGCCACCTCAGGACCTCGTCATTACTTCAGCAATCCAAGCTCTCCCAATGTGGGACAAAGCAGACCTGCAGGCCCTCCAGGAAGCAGACCAAGTAATTGGTGCATTCAAGCTTTATTGGCAGCGGGCAACACGTCCATCAAAACAAGAACTATCAACTGGGCCAAAAGAGGTTCGCAAACTTGTCCAACAGTGGGACAAACTTTGTATAAGAGATGGAGTCTTGTATCGCTGTATTAGATTACCAAAAACGAGTGAAGACACATTTCAGCTCCTCCTCCCCTTAAGGGTGAAGTGCTTAAACATCTCCACGACAACCATGGTCACCAAGGGGTGGAACGTACCACCCACCTAGTGAGAGAGAGATGATTTTGGCCCAACATGTGGCAAGATGTTGACAAATACTGCCAAAATTGTCCTCGCTGCTTGGTAGCTAAAGCCAACCAACCCAAAGTCAGAACCTTCCCTGGTAACATAATGGCAACGCAACCCTTAGAGATCCTGGCCATTGAATTCACTGTACTGGAGAAGGCTGGTGATGGCCAAGAAAATGTCCTTGTGGTCACAGATGTTTTCTCTAAATTTACACAAGCGTATCCCACCTCAGATCAGAAAGCCAGCACTGTAGCTTGAATTCTTACAGAAAAATGGTTTTACACATATGGAGTCCCCAAACGTATTCACAGTGACCAAGGTAGGAATTTTGAAGGAGAATTGTTAAAGCAACTGTGCAGAATATATGGCATTGAAAAGAGTCGCACTTCACCCTATCATCCTCAGGGTAATGGGCAGTGCAAGAGATTCAATCGCACCCTGCATGACCTTCTCCGTAGCTTCCCACTGGAAAAGAAGAGGAAATGGCCACAATACCTCCCTCAGATCCTTTTTTCTTACAATACCACGGAACATTCTTCCACCAGCTACTCTCCATATGAGCTAATGTTTGGGCAAAAGGCCAAGCTACCGGTTGATTTTTTGTCGGGCTCAACAGATAACAGTTTGGATCCAGGCTCCACCCATGAGTGGGTAGTCGAGCATCAGAAAAGACTGAAGATTGCATATCATCAACGGACCAGTTCAAGTTGGCTGCTGAACGTAGGAATAAACAACTGACTCCAAATGCAACAGAGATACTGGCACTAGGAACCCTTGTCGTCCGAAGAAACCATCCACTTGGACGCAATAAAATCCATTAATGTTTGAGATTGTGCACTGCTTGGATGACCAAGGAAGAGTCTACCAAATCCGACCAAGGAGTAAAACTGGGCCAGACAGAAATATAAACAGGGCAGAGCTTAAAGTGCTCCCGTACACTGCAATGGCCGAAACCCCGGATTCTTCATCGGAACCACACAGTTTGCCCCAAGTAGAGGAAATGGACCGTGATATGTCTGAACATATGGGCAGCGTGATAATGGTTAACGTGCAGCCCCTCAACCCGGAAAACCCCCAACTGCAAGCAACACCTTATAACTTGTTACCTCAAAACCTCCCAGCTATAACACAGTCGGAGCCCAGTTACCCTGTCAGGCAGAGCCGTTGCATCAGCCGCAGTCAAGTCACTCCCCCGTTATGAGAGTCCTATTTGTCATAGGACTACGGCAGGCCGCCACGCAAACCCCTTTAACCTGCCACAATCGGTATTCAGGCCAGTTGAAAACAGTTTAAGTGAAAGTAATACTCTACAGGCATCAAGCCAAGCAGTTAATGCAGCATTTAGACCATGGTTTAAAACTGAGGGGAAGCATTTTTTTATTGTCACCGGGACGGCAACCTTTTAATGTGGGGGTATATGTGGCAAAGAGGTAGAGAGAAGTCGGGCACTAGGACCCAGGCAGAGGGCCAAAGTCTATAAAACGGGGCGGATAGCTCACCTGGGCCCTTCACTTCAATTGATTCACCTGAGTGAGAGCAGCTGAGGTGCCTGTGGTATGTTCCTTTTGTTTAGAATGTTTCAAAGCATGATTTTAATTATTACAATGTCTAATTAGGGCTGCACGGTGGTGTAGTGGGTAGCACTCTCGCCTCACAGCAAGAGGGTCCTGGGTTCGATTCCCGGGTCGGCCCGGGTTCCTTCTGTGTGGAGTTTGCATGTTCTCCCCGTGTATGTGTGGGTTCTCTCCGGCTTCCTCCCACAGTCCAAAGACATGCAGGATGGGAATAGGTTGATTGGTGACTCTAAATTGCCCGTAGGTGTGAATGTGAGAGTGAATGGTTGTTTGTCTCTACATGTTGGCCCTGTGATAGACTGGCGTCCTGTCCAGGGTGTACCCTGCCTTCGCCCAATGACAGCTGGGATCGCCCTGCGTGGTTGACTCCACCGTCAGTGTGTGAATGTGTGAGTGAATGGGTGAGTGACAGTCATTCCTGTAAAGCGCTTTGGAGAAAAGCGCTATATAAATGAGGCCATTTACTCTATACTAACCCCCCTCGGCGTGCAGTTTACCCCACCTTGGTTACTTTTTGTTTGCTTTATTTTATTTATTTTTTTTCATTTATAAGTATACTCAGTTTATGTTAGTCTATGGTCTTTTTGTTCACCGAGTCTATGCAGGCAAAATAAAATATATATTTTTCTATACTCAGTCTCTGGTTCCAGTTTATTCTGGGTTTTACACCGAAAAGTACCTGGTCACACTCACACAATGCGTAAACCCAAATCTACAATTTGTTTCTGACTTACCAACAAGAGACAAAGCAGCTTCCTTCCTTTCTCCAGACAAAATGTGGTTTGAAGGAGTTCCACTGGCAGTCCTTTAAGTTCTGACTGTGGCCCCTCCCTCCAATCAAGTCTATTGACTACAGCTGAGCTGGCTGAAACTAGCTGATTGCTCACTTAGTTCAGACAGCTTCACAAGAATTTAAACAACAAGCTATCAACACAAGACTAAATGTTACAACTAGCTTTACTCACACAATGCCTAAACCCAAATCTACAATTAGTTTCTGACTTACCAGCAAGAGACAAAGCAGCTTCCTTCCTTTCTCCAGACAAAATGTGGTTTTCTTCCCCATTCTGATGCTCGGTTTGAACTGCAGCAGATCGTCTTGACCATGTCTAGTTGAGTTGCCGCCATGTGATTGGCTGATTAGAAATTTGCGTCAACGAGCAGTTGGACAGGTGTGCCTAATAAAGTGGCCGGTGAGTGTGTGTATATATATATATGGCTCCAGGGTGTGGCCCCGGTGATGCTATTCCGGGTGACGTAAACTTCCTTGATTGTTTGTCTGTCATAGGGGGCTTTGGAACCGCTCTTAAGGCGGGCTCACACCGGACCGAAAATCTGCATTTTTGAGAGAGTCGGCGTCCGTGACATGAGTCTCCTTGGTGTGGTCGCTCGGATCGGCCCACGTCGGCGTTCATTTCAGCCGATTCAAATGTGTAATCCGCCATTCGAGTCGGTCATTCTTTTACCATTCTGATTGGTGGAGGCTAGCAGCTTGACTAGCGAATCAGTGAAGCCCGGAAGTGACGATGGTAAACATACCAGATAACCAGTGGAATCGAAGAAGGTGGTCTAGAGAGGACCGGCTACTTCCGGTTTTCGTGTTTTTTGGCCCACAATACAGATTAGCGCCGCCTGTTGTTTTGGAGACATTACATCTCGCGCAAGCGCGGAACCCATGTCGTTGTTGGAGTCGGCCATATTAAGTAGCCGACGCCGAATTTACCGACGCGAGTCGGGCAGTTCTTCCGGTGTGTACACACCTTTAGTCTGACCTGTCACCTAGGACCTGTTTGCTTTGGGAGACCCTACCAGGGCATTAAGCCCCGGACAACATAGCGCCTAGGATCATTCAAGTGCTTAAACCCTTCCACCACGGTAAGGTGTCGGTTCAAGGAGGGTTTTTTTTAATCCATACATACATTTATATATGTATACATTGTGGGAAAACCTGAGTACCAGGAGAAAACCCTAAATATTTTGGGGATTTAGTGGTAAACCTGGTAACCAGGAGACCCACGCTGACACACGGAGTACATGCCAACTCAAAACAGAGGGTAGCGGCGTCTCTGTGAGGCTGCAGTGCTGAGCACTGTACCAACGTGTTGGTGAATGAGGGCGGGTGTGGAAGGAGTGGTGAGGTAGATGGAGTTGACGGAGGTGGAGGTGGAGGAAGAGGAGGAGAGGGAGGTAGATGAGCAGGGAGGGAGGAAGGGTGGAAAGACAAAGAGGGGAAGGGGTGAAGAGTGGAGAGAGGAAGGGGGGAGATACTGTTGTCCAGCCCACGCTGAACAACCAGCAGCCTCCTCCAACTTGCTGTCGCTGCCACACCGGTTTTTCCAGTGGCTGAACATACCCCTCTTCTTTTGCTTCTCCTCCCGCTCTTTCTCCTCCTTGGCTTCCTTCTTCATCTCCTTCTCGTGCATCTTGTCCTTCATCCTTTGCAGCTCTGCCTGTGGGTCCTGGATCTTCTTCTTGAAAAGAGGGAAGACTCCTCTCCTCTTCTTCAGTTTCAGACAGAGCTTCTCCAGGTCCTTGTTGTCCTCCTGGACCTCTTTGACTTTGGCCTGAGAGCGATATGCTTCATTAGCCAGGTCTTCCTCCATTGATTTGACGAGATCCAACATCCGTTGGAGGTCTTCCTCCAAGCTCTGCTTCTTCTCAGTCAGATCTTTGTTTTTGTCCTCCACCTCTTGTAGCTTTGCCGCCAACTTGGCCAGCTGCCTTTTGAAATTTGCATCCATTTGGGCTATCTGCAAAGCTTCCACTTGGGTGAAATGGCTTTGTTTCTCTGCCAGGTCCTTTGTGAGCTTGTCGTCCATTTTCCTTTTTTCAGCCTCCAGCTGGTTGACCATTGTATCAAGCAGGCTGACGCTTGTCTCCAAGCGCTGCTGAGACATGGCTAGGTTATTTTGGAACTTGGCTACTAGTTCCTTTCTCTCTTCCATCAGTTGGACGTTAGTCTCCTGGATACGTTCTTTTGCAGCCAGCTCTTTCTGAAGCTCAGCTTCTAGAGTGTTGCATCGTGTGTGCAAGGCTATGTTGCTCTCCAGGAGTTCAGTCTCTCTGCTCAGCAGCTGGTTTCCGATCTCAGTCAGCAGCTGAGAGAGATCCTCCTTATCTTTCCTGAGTTGCAGGATTTGGGTGTCTCCATGGCGGACCCGCTCTTCCAAAAGGGTCACCTTCTCCTGGTCTTGAGTGTTGTTTTGGTGCGAGAGCTTCTCTATTTCTGCCTCGTACCTTGCCGCCATCTCGTCAAATCTCTGTTGACTGAGGCACTGGGCGGCTTCACAGACAGAAGGTTTGTGACCATACTGACGTGCTGGACGGCCCCCTGGACCACCAGCAGATCTTTGCTGGTCTGCTTGCTGGGTTCTTCCGTCCATGGCACAGGCTGTAGCAGATTGGGGCAGACTGGATTTGTCTGACGTAGACTGCATCGCTGTCGATTGAAATCCGTCAGTAGTAAATCGTCCTGTATGAAACTGTATCTGTCGTAGATCGTATCTGTAATAGATCGTATCTGTCGTAGATCGTATCTGTAGATTAGACTCTCCTGCAACACCACGATGAATGATGTGCTCGCCTGCTATTTATAGACTCTGTAGACTCTTGGATCAAAGCCACTGCCTTTGATCCATTGATGTCAGATTCCGGAATCAAAGCCACTCCCTTCAATCACGTGATGTCACTCTGTGATGTCATCAGAATAGACAGAATGAATGACAGAATGAAGGAAAAAATTTAAATAATGCACATCACACTGATCCATTCTTTTCTTGTTGGATGGAATGGAAAGATGTCATTTATTTACATTTTGAACTTAGCCGGAGCAACAATGTGGTAAGGGAGTGCAAGCAGTCGATGGTCACAGCCCTAATAGCATTATATTTCTTGATGCCAAATTTGAAGGCTCTAGAAGGCTAGATTGCCGGCTGTTAGGGATTTCATTCTAAATTAAGCCTCTAAGGAGAAAATTTGCATGTAAATCCATGTACCGAACCATTTCTGTGTGTATGCACAACAATTAGAAGCATTTAAATCAGAATTTTAAGACAACCGAGTGGGTGCCACGACAGCTCGTAAAGATGAGCCCCCCCCCCCACACACACACACACACATAAATACACACACAAAGAAGTCACGATGATAATTATTAAAATACATCAATTGCTTTTCAACTTCTATTCAAGCCTGTGAGGATTATAATAGCTGATAGTATTCTAAACTCAGAAAGAGGGAGAAAGGGGAAGCAGAATGTGACAAAGTGAGTGAAGGGGAGCCAGAGCTGTGAGCCCTCTTGCTAGGTGGCTGCTGGCCTTGAAGCCTGCAGGCTCTGAATGGCACATTTGGCATGGGGAAGTTTGCTCCGAGCTCTCAAAGCTATGATGCATTTTGCTTTTATCCCAATAGCTGTGCGTTCTGCTTAGCTGACCTCTTCTCTCTGCCTAACCTGAAAACAGGATTTGTCCAGCAGTGGAGGGTCTTGAACAGTGATCACTTGATGCACTCGTGTAGGCGAAAGTCATCGCTCATCATTACAAATACAGTGACTAATGATGACGATTCAAAGGGAAACGTAATGTTCATCTCACACCTGGCAGACATGCCAGTTAGGAATTCTGTACAGATGCTCTCTTGGCCATATCTGATCCCACCAGGTTGTTGAGAGGACAAATGTCCACTACTTGGTGACCACACATGTTATAAGTATACTGTACTTTGGGCTACTTTAGGTAAATATTTCCATTTTCTGCCATTGTTTACTCTGAGGGATGTTGTACTTTGGACTCCACTTGAAGAACAGGAACACCTGGCAGTAAAATGCAATCCACTCCAGCCCTGGCCCTGCATGGAGTTGTAGAGTGTATATTTGGAGATTATCTGTGTAAATCCAACTTTATGATAATTGTCTACCCCCACCCCACCATCCATTTATACATTAAATAAATAACGTAAAGTTCATCTGTCAAAATCGTGTGGTTACAATTTGCTTGGACATGCACTGTGATGGTGGGTGTAACCAGGGCAGAACCACCAGAAACCATCACCGATGAGACATCATGCTCAGATTTCTAGTTTATTATTCCTAGTTTCCTCGTGTCACACACACACACACACACACACACACACATTTTTGGACAAAGGTATTTTCAGCAAATGGAAGCTGCAGCAGACTCAAGGTCTCTTGTAAATGTCTGCGGAAAAAAGACTGTAAGCATTGACACATGAACAAAAAGGTATAACCATAAAGTGTTTGTGTGTGCTTGTGTGTGCAAGCCTCTGCATCAAACTCAACTTGCAAACCCACGCACACACACACACACACACACACACACACACACACACACACACACACACACACACACACACACACACACACACACACACACAATCCACTAACAAGCATGTGCACAGGCATGCAACCTCACAGACACATAGAAGCCCAGTAGTTAGTTCCTGCGTCATTACAGTAGCCATCTGTCAGCATGCAGGCACCGTGTGTACGGATCAACACACACACACACACACACACACACACACACACGCACACACACACACACAGGATGCAGATACATTGCATATCCACAAGCACACACACATTCACCCTGGAAATATCTCACCCTGGTGACCCCTTTCTGCCCCGCACGCCCTGCTAGTAGTCTGATGGATTTCACATGAAGCATTAGATTCCTGCCTCAGAGGTGAAAGGTTGCCTGTCCCGAGTGCACCAATTTCTTCGTCCTCATTTCTCTCCATCCCTCCCCACGTGAATCCATCTGCCAAAGGCTGATGTCATTGTCCACCAGTGGGCATCCAGTGTGTGTGAGATGAAATGATGAATGTTGAGGTATAATCCCGTGGTTTTAATCCCGACCACTCCCAATCCGCTGCCTGCCAGCCGGCGAAAGTCTTCTGACGGACACGGACGGTTTGGTTAAACCAGCAACACAAATTTGGGCCTCCAGTAGCCTTTAATAATGGCCTCACATTATTCAAATGTGCTCACCTGTTAGGCACACACACGGGGAGAGAGAGAGAGAGAGAGAGAGAGAGAGAGAGAGAGAGAGAGAGAGAGAGAGAGAGCGATGTGAAAGAGTATTTATTTCTCATGGGTGGGAGACAGTGAGTGAGTGAGTGAGTGAGTGAGTGAGTGAGTGAGTGAGTGAGTGAGTGGGAGGGAGGGAGGGAGGGAGGACGCCAGTCAGAAACAAGCAAACTAATTCTCATCGAGGAACAGGTCAGTCGTTCCGGAGCAGAAGCCGCGGCTACTTCACCTCTCTGACGCTCCTTGCACATCGGCCACACATTTATTCTCATCGTTTATCTGCGGCTTCCTCGAGTAGAGCTGACCAGAGTTCCCATCTTGGATAAGGGGTTCTGCGAACACACGCAGCCACACTTCTCCAAGCCGCGACAACTCAAGGTAAGGCACGCTGCGTCAACTCCAGAGCGCGGTGAATTCATGTCGCTGTAACAAGCCGCTGTAATCCCGTCGGGCGGCGGGAAGCAGAGACAAGGATGCTTTTACAAGGATGTGTTTCTGCTTCTGCCGCCGATGGTGCGCGCGCTCCGCGACCAGCGCGCATAAAACAGCTGCAGTGAAAATCTCCGAACTGGCAGAGAGACAGCAAAGTGTGTGTCTGCTCGTCTGCCGACAGAAAGTTCAGCGGGATGCAGCGTGGAAGAGGTTATGTGGGGAAATGACTTGTTGAATTTTGGGATGTTTGGGTGTGAACGCGGTCCGTAGTCATCAACGGGACGAAGTTCATCTTTGGTGTTTTTTGTATTCTTATTGCAGCCTAAACAGCGATGTTTAATATGAATGAAATATTTGCAGCATTATAGTAAAATAAAAACAGATGATGAGGACAGTCACCAACATATTTGAATCCTCACATTTGAGCTCCTCATCAAAGAGAGTCATTTTACAATTACAGCTTGCTTCAATAAGTGCATTAATTTGTCCCATTGAGAGTTTTCCCTTCTGACTGTGGCTGTACTAGTTTTGAAGCGAGCCGTTCACGTGTTCCTCCGCACACCTTTCTCCCTTCACTGTCTGATTCAGCTTCAGCTTTTCCATTAATTCACATGTTAATTATGCATTAAGCAGCCCAGAAGCATCAGCCACTTTACTTTCTCCACACTCGGACAGCATATTGACTGCAGGCTTGAATCAAGGCTGGTGCTATTGAAATATCCGATAGCTGCGAGCTCAAATTTAAAAGAGGGGCTGCTGTTAATGGAGGCATTGCTTTGGTGGTAGTGGCAGCAGAGGGACATTTACAGTTTGAATAATTTCACATAAAATCCCCAAAAGTGATTAAGTGTTAGCTACAACAGAGAATATCATGTCATTCATTTATTTATTTATTTTTGCTATGAAGCAGGATCCACCCCCTACTGGCCTCATTAACTTGCTTTATATGAGCTTGTGCAATTTCATAAACAGGGAGAGCAGCAGAGAAAAAAAAGAAAACATCACAGAAAATGTAGTGTAGGCTATTACACTACCGCACCCTGGAGAGAGACTGAAGGAGGTTGCTGAACTAAGAAAGCAAACGGCGTGTCTGTGGGAAAGAGGCAATGGAAGACAAAAAGGGGAAGGAAAAGCTCGCTCTGATTTTATGTAACAACGTGGTGCGAAGAACCTTCTATTAGACACTGTTTCTCTCACATTTCACGCCTGTCTGCTGAGCTGTCGGCTCCACAATATGCACCGTCACGTGATGGTTTCACCCGGAAACTCCACACCCATCTGTATGTTACATGTGTCTTTGTGTGTTCAGTTATCTGCCTCTAATCCCTCTATCTTTCTAGCTGTGTATCCATGTTCAAGTCTCTCTCCTTTGCTTTGCGTAGACGCTGTCCTCCAAGCCAACCTGTAAGCTGCAGTGTTGAATGTTTGAGCCCATCTCTCGAGATTTTAGAGTTTGTGGAAAGGCCACAGCCTAAAGGACAAAAGGCTTTCAAATCATTCGTTTGCTTTTTTTCACTGTGTATGGTTCATGCCCCCCTCCCTGTACAAACCACATGCACACACTGTGTGTGTGTGTGTGTGTGTGTGTGTGTATTCAGTCACCGACTTGTTTTTTGTGAGAAGGAAAGATGCAACTCAGGTTATAACCTTCATATAAATGTAACCTGTCATTTAAAAGTCTGGTGATTGGCTGTACATGCTGCATCTCGTCGTTAGGATAACACATTCTGAGAAGATGAAGGTTTGCAGAAAGTATTCTGATCTGATGAGCATCAATATTAGATCATTCTGCTGACTTGCATCTCAGTTTTACATAGTTTTATTCACTGGCAAGGTGGATTTATTTAGCAAATAGGAAAAGAGCTGACATGGTCTTATAATCTAAAAATGCCTGAAATCTATAAGTGTTCACATTTCTACGGTTTGCACTCAATTAAATGGAAGAGTGAGTTTGGACCGCTTACACGGGCCTCTCAACATTACTTCTATTGATTACACAACAGTTCATCAAGAATGGAGTTATTTCAACACTGATTCAATACAAGTAGGTTTCAAGTAATGCCCTTTATGGATGGAAAAGAAGGAATGAGACGAGTAATGCTCCTGTTTACAGTAACATTGGTGGTATCGATCAGCCCACATATTTCTCTGAGTTGACTCACTGCAGTCTGAGCAGAGAGGTTGAAGGAAATGTACTACTTAAAACGGAAAAACAAAGAAGCAAATTGAATATTGCTTATTGATGGTCAATATCGGAGAGAAAGAGAGCAGCATGTCCGGCCCTGGCCAGTGGATAAAGGCCATTTTTAACAGATTTTTTATTTCATCAAAGGAAACCTTGCTGTTGCAATGTGGCTATCAATATGCCATTATAGTGAAAATGCTATACCATAATGGACTGAATTCAGTAAACATCCTTTGAATCTTGTGTGGTTAAATGTGAATGTTTCCTAGCGACATTCTGCTGCTTAGGCACGGGGAACAGAGTCCCAGGCTTTGCTGCAATCTGCAACCAGCACGTCCACAAGCAGAGAGATTTTCCATCGCAGCAGTCAGGATAGTTTACAGATGGTGGTTGTAGGAGATTAAGAGGAGCCTCGATCCATCAACATGACTTTTCAAACCTTCGGTGTAATGTCACACAGTGTTCCCTCCCTGAACCATATTTGGTCGCAATGATCCTTTGTGCCCCAGGGGCTCGGCGATAACGACAGGGGCAAACGCTGAACATTTAAGGTGGAGAGGATGAAGAGGCACGCAAACATAGTGGTTAAACCAGAGGAGCCAAACAAAAATCCAATCCAACCACTCCTTGCTTGCTTCTGCACATATCACCGCCTATGTTACATAAACATGAGCTTCAGGATAAACTGCACACGCAGCATATGCTTGGGTTGTTCTCCCTTAACTGAGTTTGGTGCCAGAGGTTTCTCATGTCCTGCCCTCCTTGCTCATCTTCTGCCTTCCTGCTCTCACACACTTCCATCTCATCTGTGCCGTCTGTGCCAGCTGAGCCCTCTGTCCCTTGGTGAACTCCTGACATGCTTTCTCTATCTCTGGCTGTCTGTCTGTCTGTCCGTCCATCCATATGTGTCTCTGTGTGTTAGTATGCATGTTTGATGTGTCATTTGACACCATCATGTATGTTATTTCCTGCAGAGTGTAAAGGAGGTCTGCATACTGTTTGGCTCCAAATAAGTATGTTGCTCTTTTTCTCTTTTCAATGCAGCGTTTCGATCTGTAAGATCATCCTCAGGCAAGTTTGAAAGAGATCTACTCACTTACTATCCATCAACAATCTGGCAGGGAAAAAAATATCACAAATACTCCAGAAAATAGAAACACCAGGAAATCCAAAAAATATAGACCACATGTTGTAGAATACAATGTTAAGTATGACAGGACCTGAAAAACACATCGTGGTCATTTGATGAGAAGGTAGACATGTTGATGAGATGTTTATTTCCTCCACTGTAGGAAAGTACAGACTATAGTACTAACTGTAGCGCATTATGCAAAGAGCAGACAAACATGACTTACTTATACGCTCCACGAGTCATATTTATGGCATAATTTACCAGTTCATTACTTCAGAATGATGTGGTGAATGTCTTGCGTAAACATAATTAATGCGAGAGGTTCGGAAATGAGCAAGCATGTAATTAGAATGGTAAATATGCACAATCATTCCCTGCTAGAACTTACAGTTTGTGAAAAAAAAATCCAAACCAATAAACAACTGGAAATGCTGGTTAGCTGTAGTCAGACTATAAGAAGAAGAGTGTTCACATGGGGACATTTCTAGAAGATACTGTGGTAATAAAAGGAAATACTATGATTGCTCACCGCAGCAGGCAGTAAGACTTTATATTTGAAGCACTGCTGGCCTGACCTTGCTTTCACAAACACCACCAGATGTGAAGGCTATAGCGAGATGATAGTCTCACGTAGCCGGATCTCCTCATGCTGTGTCCACACTAAAGCAAGCACACCTGCAAACAAGTCACCTTTTAGTGAAATTCAATGTTTTGAAGCCCCTTTTACACGTAATGGCGGAAAGACGAGTCAAAATATGTCGCGACCCGGAGCGTTGAGATAGAACTTAGTTTGCCTAACGGTGTCTGTGTTTAGATAGCACCCCGGCTTTGTGGAACGAGTGAGACGTCACGGGCGGCCGCGGTCTCGTCTCAAAATAACTATGAAAGGTGAACTTCAACCGCAAGCGAAGTTGCTGTTCATCATAAACATGTGGATGCGTATAACGGCGGCCTCGTATGAGCAACTACAGGCGTTTAATCTTCTTCGGATCTACGCTTTGAGCTCGTTACATTTTTAAACTTTTCCTCCTCGGCGGCTCGCTCTGTTTTTAAAGAACGCCGTATCGACAAGTCTCACCTCTGATGCGGCTCTGTGATACCTCCGTTGCCGTCTCAATGGCAACTTTAAACCTTTTGGCTTGTTGAGGCCAAAAGGTTGAAAAAATAGTTGTTTTTGCTCCCCAGCCACAGCTCCCCATTAGACTAAAGTTTCATACACGCCAGGCACACTAAAACCATTTGAAATCTGGTGTTAATAAATGTGTCCTTTTACCTGAAAAAAATGTTGTCTTTTTACCTTTATTTTTTTCTTGGTGTACACCAGAATGCTTAATTTCTATAAAGCAATCACATTCACGTGGCCAGCACAGGATGCACCAATGGTGCCCTTACAAACTAGATTTGTGGATGGGGAGGACAATGGCGATTGATGAGGGTTTAGCCAGTGAAGGTAGCGGTGGTAGCAGAATGAGGCAAGCTAGTAGCAGTTGATAGCTAACTAGTTCTTCACTGCTGAGATTCATGGATTGTTGATTGAAAGAAATGAATGACCCAGCGAATACGTAAGGGTTGGTAGTTGACTACCATTGCATTTTTGATACATATTCGATGGAAAATCACAAAACTAAAATAAACGCAGTCATCCAGCAAGGAGGGAGATTCTGTGATGAAAAAATAAAAACAGCCGCGCAACAGTTGAAAAGAAGTCGGATTGTGAAAATTGGTGGTCTTCTTTCTGATGCGCGGTCCCAGTAGTACTGGACCACCAACCCTTGAAGTTGCTTAGCTTATACATCCAATGTTCTGCTTGACCTTCAGCTGCACGAGAGCAGCCATCGTATAGCTGTGTTGTATTTGGAGACTAGACAATATTTTGTTACACATTCGTAAGCCAAACTCTCTGGCTGTTGCACTTTCCCAGTGTTACATGAAACAAATTGACAGTTAAAGCCACAAAACATTTACAATGGCAGGAATCCCAGATTGAGGTCACTGCCAAAAGTTTATCGACTGATTCTCGGGCCAACGATCTGTTCACCAAATTTCAGCCAAATGAATTTGTAACCTTTAGAGAGAGATGAGAGAACACATGCAGCAACCAATTCACTGTCGGAGGTAATGAAAGAACTTCAGCATGTGTTAATACGCACAGAGACATCAGCGGCTCTTTCCCAAAAACACACTTCCACACACACACACTTACACACACCATGGGTATGTTGTTTTTTCTTAGTGCAGTGGGACAATAACACCAGGGCCAAGCTATAGACCAGCTGCAAATCTGCAAACTCAGATGAAAGCAATAAATGAAATTATTCCAATGAATCTCATAACTTCGTATAAGCAACGTACCAAAACAACACAGCGAGGGAGAAATTCAACTCGTGAAATCTTCATTATCACAGCTGAGGCCAGGGGAAGACTGTTCTACAGACATGGGCATGCACTCACATTAATGCGACCATTATATTTATTGTAATGTAAAGTGGGCTGTGTTGTGATCGAGGCTCACAGTTCTACACGCTATAAAAAATATTTTCAATCATTTTATTGCAAACTAAAGCACTCTATTTCCACTTGAAAGGTCGTAGCACGTGAAATTAATAACAGCTTAGAGACTTTTTTCTTTTCAGACATGCTGCATCCAGCATGATTTTCATGATTCATCATGGAATCTATTCATCCCATGTCATTTACACATCATTTCTTTTTCAGTTTTTCAAAAGTTATCTTAGAATTTCCTTGACAGATGGATAAGAAAACATAGCTATTGATTGGTGAAGTTTGCTCAATGGTGTCAGATTTCTGCTCCAAAACGTACCGAGTAGAATAGTAGGCTGCAAAGAGATTCTTCCATAGCCAGGAGTTTAATTGTACAGATAAAAAAAGATGTTTTTTCCTGCGCTTCGTTGTAGTATACTGGATTACCCAGTATTCAAGGCCTTGTATATACATGTGGGGAGAAACAATGAATTAAAGATGAGCTATCCTACCCTCATGGTTAGGGGAAGGAGAGGGAGAGAGACTGGGAGCAACAGAGAAACAGCAAGGGGATAGAAAAAAAAGATAGATTAGAGAGGAAAAGACCAGTGGAGATCGAGAGACAGAAGGAGTGCTTCATTAAATTGGCATTCATTACTAGAGCCTGTATATGCTGCCCCCTCTGTCTCCACGTCTTCTTCCACTTCCTTTCCCCCCCTTCACTTCATAATGCTTCATTTCTTAGCCTCTGTCACCTTTCTATTTCCTCTCACAGCCATCCCTCGTCTCCTTGTGCCACTGCCTTGTCATCTTTTCTCCACCTCTCCTTATTTATTTCTGTCATTGAACTGTTGTGTGAATGACTGTGTTTGCCTTTTTGTTTGGAGAGGAATTAAGCACAGAGAGGATACGCTGAAATCATCCTGGCATAGCTTTCCTTCCTCCAAATAGCCCTCTGGAGGCCAGGCAGCGGCTACTCAAACATACTCCACATGGCCCAATTTCACGTTATCTGAATCCACTCACCTGTTAATTGGGGTTTTTCCTCATGCTGGCCCAGACCGAACAGAACTAAATTTAGAGCTCTTGGCTCTCCTAGCTCACCGTTTGTTTGAGTTCAGCAAAAAAGTGCAGCTAAAACTGGGCTAGAATCTGGGCCAGCAAACAGTAGCTAGAGCACAGATCAGACAAAATGGCATAAAAGGTACAACTGAAACCCATAAATACTACACACATAACCGGGTGCAATCATGCTTGCTGCTCTAATGATGCAGATAAAAAATAGAAGGACAGAAATAATTATAACTCAAGCATCATCGCTATCATTATGAGTAGCAGTCACTTATTGCTTGCCCGTTATATTCGTCATTGGGATTTATCATTTGTTCTTCCTCCAGCAGCCCCGCTACATCTCCCCTTATGTAACACCCCAAGCTGTTGTAAAGATGGATCCAACAAGCCACCGCTTTATCGGGCCTACAACTGCGGCTCCCCATCCGATCATAACGCCGGCTGCCAAAACTACAACCCCTCAACTTCTGGTAGCCGTTCCCCTGAACAGCGATATAATGTAGCGAAGGCAAGCTAAGGACAGCTGCGGCACAGCACTTTTTAAATTGAGAACAACATTATGGTAGGGACTTTGCACCAGAGGGAGACCGACACATGCAATTAAACATACCGGGATAATAACATACATTTGAAATGTTTTTTTCTTTGGGGCACCAAGTGTCTCTGCTCTGGATGGTCGGATTCAAGAGGTTTATATCGTCTTTACTGTTGCGTTGGGCATCGGGAAGAGTTTCTGGGCTGTAGAGAGTTTTCAGCTGAAATTCTCTGTCCGCTCTATAGACAATCACAGAGCGGGGGAGATAAAGGGGGGAAAGAAAAAGAGGTCAGAACTGATCCGGATTTATTGGCTCAGCTGGTCATAAAGGAGGCTTTATCCCCACATTGCATTATGCAAGCCAAGATCTCTGCAAGCTACAGGTGAAGGATGACAGCTCTGCAGACACAGATTCTCTTTCTCTCTCGTCTTCCTCCTCCCTCCTCTGTATATTTCTTTCTCTCAGGATGGATGAGTTTAATACTGAGGTGGTTAGAAACAAAGACAGATTTCCTCATTGAAGTGCATTCCTTACTTTGTCTGACTCCTGGAGTAAAAATCAAGCTTCTGCTCTTGTGATCCTGCTACATCCCCTCGGTTTCCTTCCACCACCAGCATTTGCCTTTTCTTTACTTCACGTTCTCCCTGCTCTCTCTTTCTAGCCCTGTACCATTATGGAGGCATCACTTTGACTGCTTGAATGCATCTAGCCGTCTATAAGAGATACCTTTGAAAGGTATAGACACTAACAGATATGCTTAGTCTCAAATACAGTACCAGACAGCTTAGACACCAGAGGCAGGATCTGCCAAGAAAGAAAACATGGTTTCTGAAAATACAAAACAACATTCGGGTACGGCACAGAATAGTCTTTGTTGGTTTCACTCATTCATGAAGGAGAAACTCACAAGTTCACGGTTTTATTGACACCAAATTGGCAACACCCAACTGTGTAGTGGCGTCGATATGCCAATCATTCATGGCTAAAGCCCTGGATGTTTTTGGTCTGAAAGAAGTTTGTGTTGCTCTGCCCAGGAGCTGATTTGAATGTGCTGTAGCTGAACTGAACGTTAATTATTAGGGGCACAATAAAGCCTTGCACAAGCATGACTCTGTTGTCATGACAAGAGCAAAAACTAAGCAGACTGCCGAGTGTTGTCTCTCAGCTCCGCCCTCGTTGAAACACAGATCGGAGGAGAGAGAGGGGGAAACTATACAGCAAAAATACAATTTAGACTCACACTGAAATAAAACCAAACTGATTATGTTCAGTAAAAGTTTAAGATTATGTCAAGTTTCAAGTTTAGATCCAGTCTCACCCCTATATGCTGAGTTTTTCCTTTGCAATTTAGGAAGAACAAAGATTGTTATTATAGATGCATTCAATTTTGCAATATAGTTCAATGTAGGCCGGTACCTGGGTATTTAGTAAGATTTAAACCTCCACACAATCTGCCTTTTGATGTTGTAGTTTTTCTTCTACAGCACGAGTTGTTGCATGTTCTTGAGAATATTGCAGATATTTTAGTAGCCCAAACAAATACTATGTACAACAATGCTGTCTGGTTATCAGAGCTGACAACACATAGTATCATTCTGTTTGATGAGGCAGGAGGCTTTTATGCCTTAATTTGAATATGATTGAGTAGTCTAATCATCATTTCAAGCAGATAAAAGGTGAATATCAAACAGCCCAACAGTGTTGATGTTATGTGCTGTACATTAGCAAGACGTGAACTCCATTGTGTGCTGTATGTTGCTCTGAAATTGAATATACAGGACCACTGAGTTCTCCGTTAGGCAGTAATGTTCCAGGCAGTAGTGTTTGAAGCAGAACAGCAGGGACCTCCCAAACACATTTTCACCCTGACACAAGCCCCATGTGGTCGGGGCTTAGCCCCAGACCTTGTCAACTCCTAGAATCGCACCTGGTAATGAGTATATACACATGACCACACGCTCATTTGCACTCCTAGTTTAGTAATTGAATATATCAGAATGCTCATGAAAATCCAAGCATTCAGTAAAAGTGACAGGCGGTCTCTATGCTTGCATTTGGACAGACGTGTTTCTTGTGTGAGGTTGGAGGAGATAACCATTCCAGTCTACCTCATCAAAAAAGAGCTAAAAGCAATAGCAAGAAAAAAATGTTGAGAAAAAGCAGCTAAATAGGAGAAAAGCTAGAGCATGCTCTGCCTTTGCTCTGACCTGGTTCCAGTTAATCCGCCTACTTTCCACGATGAACATTACCTCCACACTGTATTTATAGAGCCTTTTGCTGTGTGTTTTTGTGTGTAAGCTGATGTGTAGGCCAATATAAATGTGATATTTTTTCATGTGTGTGGCTGTGATTGTAAAGTAAATCCATTAGTCCATGTCATATAGGGGCAGGAGGTCTGGTAGCACAGTTTGCAGGAAAAATAAGACTCGTTTTTAAACCCCAGTTTGCAACAAGCAGCACTATGAAGCACTATATGAAACAGTCTGACAGCCACGAGATGCTTGTTTTAAGAAAGCTCTAAATTTAATTGAATTTAGTGCCAACAACCATATTATATATGCCAAAACATATTTAAAGAGCGGCAGTGCTTTGAAACATGCTTGCTTGATTGACACGTCTTAGGCATAGACTGTATTAAATATGGACATCTCTATGACGTCACCCATTGGTTACCAAAGAGCCACTGTGAAGCTCAAAGTGGGTGGCCATCATCGGGGTGCTGAGGTGGGCCCGGGTGATGCAGCAGAGGCAACAGCTAGTGTTGAGCGACCTGAGGTGGTGGTCCCCAGTTACTTCTAAAGTGGCCACGCCCACAGTTAGGCCTGACTTTAAGCCTTAATATAATTGAAACAGATATGTTGCTTAAAAATTCACCCCTATTAGCAATTCTTTTTTATTATACCAGGCTGTAAACATGTTTGTTTCTGCTGTAAAGTCAGCCTCAAGTGGCCATTTGAGGAAGTGCATTTTAGGGGTTTCTGCAGCATTGCCGGTTGCTACTTGACTTTAAGCCACTATCAGACTGACTTTGGCTCTGCGTGGAAAAATACTGCCCTCTCGTTTTCTGAATGAGGCTAGTCTGATGTTACAGTGTCAGTGAAGACTTTGGCAAAACCTCGTGATCATCGCAACGGAAGTTAAGTAATGCAAACCGTTGTTAAAGCATAAAGCATGGGGTGCTTATGTCAGCATGCTAACAATTGCTCATTTGCACCACACAAAAACTTGAGTGAAGGCTGATGAGAATGTAGAAAAAACATAAAGATAATAAAGACACCATCTCCAGAGACACTGAACTGTAGCTGCACCTGTTTGACTCCTAGAGGAATGGGGTCGGTGAAAAGACAGTTTCCATGTCAGGGCCAAAAAATTATCTTATGATAATTTAAGAATCAGATACTGTTGCTCTTTTACTACAATGGGAACACAGAAGGGAAATTCTATAAGTCAGTTCCACAGGTATACTGGATGCTATAAGGTGTGTGCAGTATACCCACACACTGTTTAAAAATAGAGAGGGCCCTGACAGTCCTACACAAAGCTTCACAGCAGAGACCTCTCTGTTGAAATGGTCTCCAGCCTTATGACTCTTATCCAAAACTTCAATCACTGCTTCTTTCTCCTCCTCTTCTCTGCTTCTCCTCCCTCTTCTTCCTCTATTCTCTCTCTCAAGGGAGGGGATTTTGTTTCTATAAGTCTTCCATCACACTGAATATTTCACAAAAGCACTTTTTTCCCCTTACACACACACACACACACACACACACGCACACACACACTGCTGACTTTCTCACGGAAATGTTCTCACTTTCATTCCTTCACGCTCTTCTCATCTGTCATTTTCCATGCTTTGTCTCCCTCTTTCGTTCTTCCCCTTTTCTTGTCATCTTCATCTCAATCTTATCTTTCTCCTCTGAATGTTCCTCATTGCCTGGCTCACTCTTCATTCCTGTTCCTGTTTGCTTTCTCCTTGTCTGTCGCCCTCTTTGCTCCTTTCCTTATTGTGAAACTGCAGCTAAACAATAATGGTGCATATAATCAGACGTGTTCTCAAAAGCAATTTTCGGAGCTTAGTTTTCATATAGGTGCGTTCCTAATGTTACAGTGCATCAATCCAGATTGCTTAGGGTTTCTTTCTCCTCATGTATGAATCATTTATGTTATATGCAGGATAAGCCTTAGTGGTTGTATGTGTATGTGTGTGTGTGTGTGTGTGTGTGTGTGTGTGTGTGTGTGTGTGTGTGTGTCATTCAGCCCCCAGCTGAATTAATAATGTGCTTTTCATCTCGAAAATTAGATTCTTCATTTCATCACCCTTGTTAGTCAAATCTTGCTTACTGTGTGTGTGTGTGTGTGTGTGTGTGTGTGTGTGTGTGTGTGTGTGTGTGTGTGTGTGTGTGTGTGTGTGTGTTTTGAAATGGCTCTGATCCATCCACAGAAAAACAATCACCTCTCAAAATTCTCCAAATCCATTTGGAGGCACCTCATAAGGAAAGAGGTGTCGTTCCGACTATGATGATTTGACCATTTCCCTCCTTCTGCTTTCCATTCACCATCTTTGCCTGATTGCAATGACGTTCATAGAAGTCAGACGTTTAATATTTGAAATGCAATGAAGTTGGTGAAAAGTCTCCTGGTTGTTTTTTCAGAGGTGCTGCACAACGGCATACTGGTAAATACTAAACAGCCATACAGATGCCTGCTGTAGCCTCGGGCTAGTTACACCAGAGTCTACACTCACCGTGCACATCCTGAACAATAAAGTCAATAACGACTTTGAAAGTCAGTCACGGTTTGTTTTTCTATTTGAGAGTAATCAGAGATGCAGACAACCTCTGGAGTGTTTGGAGCCATTCTCACAAAACAGACGAACTGGAAAACAAAGAGCACCAGTGGCCACGAGTTGAAACTAACCAACAGGGATATGATGAATATGAAAGTGTACGGTATATACAGCAAATATACAAATACTGCATAAATGACCTATGAGTCTACCCCTGTGGTAGTGTTTGCAATGGTGATTTACTGAAGTTACTCCTTGTATACAAGCAGACTTTAATGTGTGCTGACATGTTTTTGTCTGCCCTCTGGAAAGCCAAATAAAAATGAAGACAATTGTGAAATCTCAACCTAAATTCGTCCTGGTATCAGTTCGCCACAATGTTCAAATGCCAACTTGTAAGTAATTGTCTTCTCACCTCAGATTGATGTTCAACCTCATTGCACTCATACTTTGTACAACAGAGTGGATTTGGCCAATTAAGGGTTGCTTTCTTGATGAAGGGTTTGGAAATTGGAATCCTTGATAGGGAGAAGCCATGAGTGGACCACTAGTGCAAAACTGTGTTTCAAATGTTATTCTCTGACCGGTGTTGTTTGTGGGTGGGGAGGATCCATCCGTGTGTGATTACGTGCTTTTGACTTGCCCAAACTAGGTCATGCCCAACAATCCTTATTTCATCATTCTCCCCTTCTCCACTGCTGCTTCTCTCTCTTTTCTATCTTCATCATGTATTCTGTCCATTCTCTTAACCTGCCCTCTCGCTGTCTCTCCCACTCTAACTTTCCCATGAGACCCAATGACCTGATTTTCATCTCAAGACTCGCGCTTGAGCAGGCTTGTTCTCGTCACACACACAAACATGCACACATGCAGAGCTGCAGAAGTAGCACAGTTCGCGACAGCAAGGTGCATATTTTCAATATCTCTCTAAATAACTCCAACGTAAGAAAAGTTTGGTTTTTGCTCAGCCTCTTTTTGCCCTAGTCTTTTTCACATTAGACATTTCAGCATCTCTAATAATGTGGTGATTTAAGCGTTTCTATATAAAACAGCTTCATATTGTAACAGTCATGTCTTAGTCCCTGTGCTTCCCATTTGTGGAACATATGTGTGTACATTTCTGTGTGTGTGGAAGAAGCCTTCAGGGTTCAGATTACTGCAGATGTGACATAGTAGAACAGAAACGACCACCTCCAACAAACTCACAAACAGAGCTAACCCTTAATCCCCGGAAACTCAATGGCAACTCATGGGAAGATTCGAAAGAGCAGTCAAATTATGCTGAAAGAAAAACAGTGAAATCTTTGAAAATGAAATGATCCATCAGCCTTGTATTCAAACTCAATCTGGAGAGAATACATTCTCCTGTTACAGGTAAGTTCATCATTATTATGTAAAGTACAGTGTGCTATTCTATTTCATCATTTATACAACCAGACCATCTGAAAAAAGGAGTTTTATTCAAAAGTTCAACATTTATATGAGAAACTCTGAAAACAAACACAGTGACGATCTGCTTGCTGTTTTTTAGAGCAGAGGAAAGAGATGCAGTTCTGATCCTGTTGGGGTTTTTTGTTGGAGGTGGTGGAGTTTTCTTTGTTGCTGATTAGCTGAACATATCTGCTGAGGTGAGACAATGTTAGAGAGTTGTATGAGAGAATGTGATAGCTGTGTGTGTGTGTGTGTGTGTGTGTGTGTGTGTGTGTGTGTGTGTGTGTGTGTGTGTGTGTGTGCGTGTGTGCATCTGCATGTGTCTCTCCCTGTTTCACTCCTAGTTTGTTGGAAGACTGACTGTGTGTCTAAAGGCAGTGTTAATGCAGTTGTGATCAACGGTACACACACATCAATTAATGTGCAAACACACACATGCACACACATACACATATACAGATGGATGCTGGGAGAGACGGTTTTGCAGTTTCATTTATTCCCCCAGAGAGGGTAAACCTAACGAAGAAACCATTGGCTTAACGCATGTACCATTGCATTTAAATGTGTGTGTGTGTGTGTTTGTGTGTGTGTATGTGAGAGAGAGAGAGAGAGAGAGAGAGAGAGAGTTCTCTTTCTCAAGCATCCACAAGTTGATTAAGTTGAATTAAAGTGCCCCTCCATCACACACAAACACAGACACACTCCCCCCACACACACATAGACACAAAGGAAGTTGGTTGATAAAAGTAGCATCAGCTCATGGCCCTTAAGGGAGTTGCATGGCAAGTCATTGATACGTTGTGTGCTTCTGTGTGTGTGCACACACACTCCTCTCTTCAACCCGGTGCCGGGGGAGGATTCCACTTGACAGAGGAGGTTGTTTCTCTCCACTGGCCACAAACGCAATGCACACTTACACACTTACACACGGATGTGTAGACACGGCCATCAGCCATCCACGCTTCTTCCCCTGAGTGTTACAGACGCTCTGAATGTTTTATAGTGATCTAAAACTTCTCTCTCTCTCTGTCCCTTTGCCTGTCGAAGGTGCTCATGTTGTGTCCTGTGGGGTGCACGCGTGTCGGAGCTGACACGAGTTGTTTAATTCAGTGGTTTTATGTTCTACACGTGAGCCATGTGCAACATGGTCGTGTCTGCCTGGCATGGCAATTTTTTCTGCACCACAAACGTTTCACATTAAGTCTATATTTCACAATCTGCTTGCATGAGTGAAGCACGAAATATAGGTTGTTTTTTTTTACATTTGAGCTATATCACATTATTATATCATACAGTCAGAAAAAAGAAACAGCTCTGCAGCTGCAGAATTGTTCTCTGATATAAATATAATATAACCGCAACAACAAGAAAACAACATTAATGCATGTGCCACACACTTTTCTTTTGTTATCCATACTTCCAATCTGTTTCTTTCTACTTTCAAATATCTGCACCAGTGGAATACATTGATTTGTGTTTAATACTCAACCGACTACCGACTACCGGTTGTTCAGGGATAATGGCAATTCCTGGCATGCTCTGAGACTCTCCATCGATCGCCACTTTTTTATTTGTACATTACAGTAGAAACCTGATATACAGTAGATGTACTGACTTAAACGAGCTAATGGAAGCAACAGCGAGGCAGTTCCTAAATCATGCTTGTAAGCAGTGTTGCGGCTATCTTAATGTAAGGTTGCCGAGAGGACAAGTACACATCCGCCTTTTCCCCATCCTCATTATAGAACAAGGCCGGCAATTGCAAATCAACAAAACCCACATGGGACAGTATTTTCACAAATCCAGGGATATAGGATGCCAGTTTAGCAGGGATAGAATGCCAAAATAAAGTGAAAAGTTTTTTTCAGTTTAATCCACATTATTGGGATGATAGTCAAAAAATAAGACGCCGTATTAGGGCCACTGTAGGAAAAATAAAAAACAGAGCCAAGAGAGGTGGGCAATACTCGCAAATTTGTGACTTTATAAAGTTGCAAGCTTTCACTTGTCATAGAGGAAGTAAACAAGTTGCTTGACCGGATGTTTGCCATTGCTATGACGAGTGAAAGCTACCGCTAGCATCTTAGCCCAACCACCCGATCAATAAAAACATAAAAACACCCATAAGATGACAATTTGGCCTCATAAATAAAACTAACAATACCATCAACAGCCGTCACCATAAGGACCTTAACGAGGCATAACATGTTCCAATGGATTAATTAGAAACATAAATGCGACATTCATGGGGAGTTAGCTAGCATAGATGCCGGTGGTTAGCATTGTAATAAAGTAGCAAATCTGCGTCTTTTTCTCCGAATATTGCCCACCTCTCTCGGCTCCGTTTTATTTATTTTTTCCTACAGTGGCCCTAATACGCCGTCGTGCACAAAGACAAACTAGCAAGGAAAACAAACTCCTGCTTCAGGCGCGATGCTGGCTCAGTCTCTGATCTCAGTGTGAGATCAGTGAAATCCACCAATCCCAGAGTCGTACTATTACACAGAGAGAGTGGGACAGATTGATTGTTGATTTCATTCAATTCACCGTTCACCGTACATTGGCACTATTTACTGCATGTCATTGCTCCACGCAGAAGCACACAGTACAGTACAACCTGTACAAATTACAACAAAATATGATCTCAAAAGATTCCGTCGTCAAATCAACACATCTCTGTGTTTCAAGTCTCAATAGAAATTGTGGAAAAACGTTCAAAGCTTCACAAACGTGGGTTTTTTTTTGCAGTTCAGTGCTATTAGATGTATGCTCTGCCCATGATCAAAGTACTTTAATATGATGTACAGCACCATCCAAATGTGATCAAAACTCCACCTTCAACAGTCGGACCTGCTGGCTCTCAAGTAGATTGGCAGTCGGCAATTTAGTCCACTTTCATCCGAACTGAAA
Source organism: Eutrigla gurnardus (assembly GCF_963514095.1). NCBI lineage: Eukaryota > Metazoa > Chordata > Actinopteri > Perciformes > Triglidae > Eutrigla > Eutrigla gurnardus. The sequence goes on from NC_139922.1 coordinate 6,095,540, forward strand.
TGTCTCAATAGCTGTGCTGTTGCATAGACATGACCAGAGATGAGTTGTACGCACTAAGTGTAAGAGACAAAATCACAACCATCGAAACAGCACATCACCACAGGGTAGAGGGATTTTAAGGAGAGAGAAAGAGAGCAGGCTCATGTTGTTGTTCATAAATATTTTTACAGTCCGTCTCTGAGAAAAGCTCTTAACATGCAAATGCATCTTTACGCTTTATGCAATAGATTTATGTAATATAGAAATGATCCCCTACTCAGCAACCCATCTCTCACTGGCTCCTATAGCTCGCTGCCATGTGGAGCTCTGATTTTCTATTTTGGTTTTTACGTCCAGCTCGGAGAGGAAGTGCCTGCTCCTGCATTATTTGTGAGATTTTGTACATATGAGCGTATATTCAACGTATCAAAACACAGCACACACTATCTATCAGTCAGTCTGTGTATTATATACGAGCCGAGTGTGTGAGCGTGCTGGTTTGCCTCGGGCTGCTCTGGTATCAGAGAGAACAAGTCTGTCAGCCAGATATTGCATCATTCTACGTAAGCTACACCCATACACTCATCTGTCAAAAACAATGTGTATGTAAATGGTCCTCATTTATATAAATGGTCCTCATTTATATAGCGCTTTTATCCAAAGCGCTTTACAGTAATGACTGACATTCACCCATTCACGCACACATTCACACACCGACGGCGGAGTCAACCACGCAGGGCGACAGCCAGCTCGTCGGGAGCAATTAGGGTGAGGTGTCTTGCTCAGGGACACCAGGCACTCAGCTAGGAGGAGCCGGGGATCGAACCGGCAATTTTGCCGTTGCCAGCCAACCCGCTCTACCTCCTGAGCTAATCCCCCCATGTATGTGTGTGTGTATTTTCATTAGAGCGTTTCCTTATTAAGCCTGTTTCTTGTGTATGCCTTGCAGTCACACACACACACACACACACACACACACACACACACACACACACACACACACACACAGGTCTCTTTGGGCAATCAGGGAATTAGTGTTTATAACCAGCACGGAGAAGGACCCATACTGGGAAATCTGCAGAAAGGCATGTAAAGGGTATCGATGCAACACACACACACACACACACACACACACACACACACACACACACACACACACACACACACACACACACACACACACATATATATTGTCTTTTGTTGAAGCGTGTCTGTATGCAGAATGTTAATCCTTTCACCCGTTTTCTCACTCTTGTATCCTGTACTTAATTTTAAGCAGCACATAAATTGCAATAATTGGCCCTTCATCTGCTGCCCCTCTTCATCTCACGGTTTGTAGAGAGTCAGCTGTGTTCTCTGTCACATCCTTGCAACTTTTTAATTTGTCCCACTTTCACGTCACAGCATCCTGATAAGACCTGGGACCAACCTTGGGTTGCTGCTGGCTCCACTCACTATCAAACACACACTCAGGCAATGAGCTCAGTAGGAGTGAATGGAATCATCTTTTTAATACCATTATATGGTTTACTGGAAAGGCCAAGATGATATTAATGGCAATATGAAAGTGCTTCAGCTGCGTCTAGAATATTCATTGTGTTATTATTTCCTAATTACACCCAGTGCAATTCTTACATAAGGTTGTGAATCTAATGACATTTCCTCTAAGGAGTTTTAAAATCCGGAGCGCTAGGATGCTGTGTGAAAAGTACATTTTGGCCATGTTTATTTTCCTGTGTTAAGTTAATCATGAGTGATCTTGATTGATCAATACAGATGAGGCTACATCTGTTATGTCTTGTTATACACAGATTAAGAGATACACAAGAAACAGATTCATCATTAGCAAAGTGCAAAGCAAATACGTAGTAAACTTTATTGGAAATTTTATTAAAACCTGATTGTAATGGTAGACTTAATTACCGCTATGAGGGCTGTTTGGACCCAGAAGGTATCCTTCCGTTTTAAGTGTGTGTGTGTGTGTGTGTGTGTGTGTGTGTGTGTGTGTGTGTGTGTATGTGTGTATGTGTTAGTGTCAACTTAAATGTATTTATTTAATGAACTTGCTCACACATACACAAGGTGGTTGTAAAGTGCAAACATGTCCACAATCCTCCTCGTGTTATTCCCTTTAGTGTAACAGTTGGGTTGTTGGGGGGGGGGGGGGGGGGGGGCATCAGGGGTTATGACTGATGTGGCGACCCCTGATGTTCTTCTCCCCCACCTTGGGGAAGAATTGCCACGATTAAACCTTCGGATTGGAGCACATCTAAAGTGGGGGCAAACAACGATGAGATGAAAGACACACAAAGGCAAGTGAAAGGTTCAGGAGCGTGAAAAACAAGAAAGGGCAGAAAGCAGGAAAAGACACAAGAGGCTTTTAAATGATTAAAGAACAAAAACAAAAAAACTATTCTTTGGGAATCACACACCTGTGTCCATGCTGCTTTGATAGGCGGAGCGACAGGTCAAACACTAATGAGGGATATACTCAGTTTCTCTGTCAGGTAAAGCCGGGCACAGTGTGACGTGCACCGAGCTGTGGAGGTCGTACAGCAGTGGCGGTTCTAGACAAATTTTACTGGGGGGGCCAAGGTGGGGCCAATGTTTGATCAGAGGGGCACATTAAAAAATGGAAAGTGCCGTTCTCACTCTCATCTCGCATCCGGCAAGGCAGTGTTTGGGTGCGTCGCTCTAATTATTCCGTGTAGAGCGCTGAGTCACATTAGTTCCGCTTTTGGCGCTAGCGCATAAAATCGTAATAACTTGATCAATTTATTTCATTTTCATTTTATCATTCAGTCAGCTTATTCAGTCAGCTCTGGGGGGGCCACAGGGGGGGCCTGGGACATTTTTACAGGGGCACTGGCCCCTGTAGGCCCCCGTGTAGAACCGCCACTGTCGTACAGTAGTACCAAGTGTGTGCGCTTGTACGTGTGTGTCACTCAGGTGGGTCGTGATCACATGGAGGCTGACATGCAAGGCCTGTCATCTCTGTGCACACAGGCAGAAGTAACCTGAGGTCAGCCAGAGCTCACTTCTCTGACTCTTCTCCTGAGGCACACATTGACATATATATATATATATATATATATATATATATATATATATATATATATATATATATATATATATATATTTTTTATGAGCGCACACTCACACATATCTTGTTTTTCATCTAATCATACCGTAGATCTAGCGTCACCCCTCAACAGAGCCATCACTTAATCATCGCGTGGTGCAGATATCAGGATTTGATATCGCGGTGAGGCTGATGATGCTGCATCTGCATGACAGGGACACACCCGACCACTAGACTGACGGCAAAGAAACACTCCGCAAAAATCAGCTGCATAAAGCAGGCCGTGAGATGTTTACATAACATACATTTCCAATTATTCTCAGCTCTTCTGTACAGGAGGCGCATCGAAAGTCAAACTAGTCACAGCAGCTCGTCACACGGAACATAGACCTATAATAGGCTGCTTTTTCTTTCCTCTCCTTTTTTTCCTGCAGTTGGACCGAGCATGGGCTTGATAGGATGGGCAACTAAAGAGATGAGTGCCAGTAAATAGCAGATTTTCTTAGAATAACCTTGATGCCGAGAACCTCTGAAACACTTTCCCTCTGAGCTGATGGAAGATTCTATTCCATTTGATTAATTTTTCCAGCCTTGATGCAGCCTAAACACAACACTTGTGAACAAGCACACAGACACACTCACACAAGCAATTTGATTTGGTGCTGAAGATAAATTGTGATGTCTCAGTGTGCCTGAATCACCTGAATCTGTGTGCTTGTGTGTTAATGGCTGTTCAAAGGTTTAACAACATGCATTTGCCAATAATGCTTAATTGTTTTGTTGCATAACAACATTCCTACACCCTTATTCCAGTGCCTTTTCAAAATGAACTTCCGTCTTCACAGGACGAGTGAGTGACAAACAAGTCACGCGAGTATCAACTCACGTGAGTCGAGAGATACTCACGATCTCGCACTTCACTTAATTTGCTCAGAGCGTGTTATAAGGATTCAAGCCTGGTGCATCACAAACAGACGCTGAAGACATGTGCATCAGATGCTGAGGAGATCTGACAAGACTGCTGTATTTGATGCATAGGGAGTGAGAACATGTTGAAATTTACATTTACATTTACTGGTTAGAGATACTTCATGGTTTCAAGAAGAACATCAAGAATGAGTGAAACAACTTAACAAACAATACACTGGATGCTCCATCATCTTTGCATAGAGCGAAAGTGTGTATAGTTTTGTAATGTGGCTTTTAACAGAAGAAAAATATGGAGAATTAAATGAATGACAAAAAAAAAATTTGAATAGAACACCCTACTAATTGCTGCCACTGAAATGTCAAAGTGCCCAGAACACAGCGCCCAGTTTCAGTGATTCAAAGCAGCAACTGCTGCTGAGAGATTTGTGGTGGTTGAAATGTTGCATTGTTCTTCAGTGCTTTCATTTTATCTCTGATATTTATTTCCTTCACCTACCTAGCATATATTCGGAATGCGTGCTATGGATTTGTTTTGCAGAGAGGTTGCCCTGTCAGCATGCTTTTAAATGCATTCTGACTTTGGGGACATGGCCTGTTGGCACATACCCACATGCACCCACACTTGCGCATACAGACCCGTGTGCATAGTTGCGAAGCTGTGAGGTTGAGAGGCATCTGCCTCTGCACTTCTGTACACTTTGTTCTCATGTACACTTTTTCTCTCTCTACCCTTTTCACTTACTTACCTTTCCTTTCTGTTCCCATTGTTTCTCACCTCTTTCCTCGTCTCCTATCTTTTCATCTCTTCCCTTCTTGCCCCCTTTCTACTTATATCCTCCCATATCCATACCGCCTCCTACTCTGTTAACTTCAAGGTTCGTAATGACTCAGTATTCTGCAGGCATGGTGTCTTAAAGGAGTTTTTACGGCGAGAAACACTTACTGAATCCGAAATCTTCACACCTAAATATGTAAGATCTGGCCTTACTTTTACAAAACAACAAAACTTCAACAAAACGTTCAGAAAAATTAACTAACATTGTCAGTATAATGGGCTGGATTGTTGATGTTATGTCAAAGACATCTATGTGTGCAGTGATACCAACCGAACAGAGCATACACAGATAGCCTTGTCCAATCCTCTTTTGTAATACTACTTGTAGTCATTGTGTCCAAATCCACGGATCCATGGACATTTTTTCTGGGGTTTCAACAGTAGAGAGAAGTTTAATCAAACTATGATGTCAGATGTCCATGGTGAGCAGCTTGATAGAGCTTGACAATAACTTTACAATGGCATCTGTCCTGCCATTGGAGCTGACTGGCTAATTGCTAGCCCCCCCCCAGAATTAATTGGAACAATTGCTTTCTCAAACGGCCTTTTCATGTAACAATGTCAGATGAATCAACTCAAGATTGAAAGGTCTGGACCCAGGCAACATTTTCATAGTTTGTTTATTGGATTGAATCCAAAGTGGCAGAAACCAGAACTCGTATTTTCATTTCGTCCTCCCATCCACAAGAAGACTGCTTCACCGGGAGACGGACCTTGAGTTAGAAGTTAGCTGAAGCAACTTGGATTGAGCCAGCACAAACCCCAGCATAGGGAGGCACAGTGGACTGGACACATAGGTCAGGTCTAACCTGTGCAAAGATTATTTTATGCTCGTGGCATCCATAAGGGGTTGTGAGCTTTTGCACGGCCAGTGTAACATCACACCTCCTCATCCCAATTCCACGTCATGGGGCTCAAGTCTGCAACAGTTTGCTGATTTGCTGATCTGTACATGGACCGTACAGCCAGTTTGGGGCACACTCAAGATGTCTAGCTGTCATGATCTTGTGTTTGGTCTTGATTTCCTCTGTTATTTTGTAGTTTCTGTCTCTTGTGTTTGGTCTTGTTGATTTTCTGTTCATTTTGTAATTTCCTCTTTAGGTATCTTGACATCCCGACCCTCATGTGTTCCCCTCCCGATAGATCACTCTGCCTCTCTAAAGGCGGGTCCACACCGCACCGACTGCCCGACTCGCGTCAGTAAATGAAGTCGGGCTACTTAATATGGCCGACTCGAATGGCGGATTACACATTTGAATCGGCTGAAATGAACGCCGACGTGGGCCGATTCGAGCGACCACACCAAGGAGACTCATGTTACGGACGCCGACTCTCTCAAAGACGCCGATTTTCGGTCCGGTGTGGACCCGCCTTAATGTGTCTCACCTGTTCCTTGTTGTCTCCCCGCCCCCCCGCTTTGATTCATCCTGTCAGCCTGCCCTCATGTCTGCTCACCTGTGTATTGTTTTGTAATTAGTGTCTGTTAGTCTGTATTTCTCTGTGTCTTTGGGTCTGTCCACATGGCAACGTTTTTTTTGTGTGTAAACGCAGAAGTCTTGCATGTCTGGGCCGACCGTCCAAATTGAGTTTTTGGTGCCTGTAAATGCAGTTTTTTGAGACTAGGTCCCAGGGTGAAAAAGTCAAAAACGCCGCCCTTGCGTTTCGTGTTTGTGTCTACAGCAAATAAGCATATGTGATGATCGCCCCACCCCTTGACCCTCTAGCCTTTGACCTCTTATTCGCCATCTTTGTGTTATTCTTGTTGTGTTCGGTTTCTTCTTCTACTGTCTATGTTTGTTTACAGCGTGCAAGCTTTATGCGCATGCTCCGCCTCTTCTTCTCCGTTTTTTGGTGTATTTTTGTAACAGAAACAGCGCCACATATAGGCCTGCAATATGTACTATTTTACGTTTGCTGCTTGCCTTTTTGTGACCGCTCTGTAAGTTTAGTTTCTGCTTTTATGTTGTCCCTGTGTTCCTGTAGCCTGCCTTCGTTTTTTGACTGCATGTGTTTTTGCTTCCTTTTGTCATTAAATCTTCACTCCAGTTATCCTGTCTGCTTTTGGGTCCTAATCCATGTTCCTTATCCACCAACATAACTATCTAAATATCTAATATCTAAAATGGCAGTGTTCTTGTTCTCATACTTTCAGCAGTTTGGTTCAATTTTGCATATTATGCCCAATTGATAGTTAGTAATTGTATATTTCTTTCATTACTGAGGACTGTAAATATAGATTGTATGGACCCAGTAGTAGAGGTGAAATGTTGGCCAGATCTGGGACTACAGTAACACCTGACTGGAGAAACTGGACCCCTGTGTACAGACACCTTATGCTCGTCGAGATGAGCCAGGCCTGTGCAGAATCCATCACTGGCAATCGCCACACGATGCATGCTGGTTAGTTTTGTGTCCGACTTGATCCTGACTTGCTCTGTCGTCATGAACACGTGGGCAACCATCGATCAAGGCGGCCGCAGTTTTTAGAGAAAGGCGCCTGCAAGTCCCGGGGCATGATGGGAAACGCCTGGATCTAGCCTCATCTAAGAGCTGATTGGCTCTTAGATTTGACAACAAACGGCACGTTTAGTAGAAAATGCTAATTTCCTGTGATTCTAATATTTAATGTGAAATTGTGGGCTATTAGTCTCAGGTTGTGCTCGTTCAACCTGTTAAACATATCTTGTGTGGTTGATAATAATAATAATAGAGGTTATGTATATAGCCCTTATCAAAACGAGCAATTAGCCTACGATGTGCTTTAAGGGACAGACATAAAAGAAACCCGCCAGATTCACACACATTTAATATAGTATAACTGTCAGACTTGTATTATGTGCAATAATACTTATCCATCCATCCATCCATTTTCTACCGCTTATCCTGTATTTAGGGTCACGGGGGGGCTGGAGCCGATCCCAGCTGTCATTGGGCGAAGGCAGGGTACTCCCTGGACAGGTCACCAGTCTATCACAGGGCCAACATGTAGAGACAAACTAGCAGTCACGCTCACATTCACACCTACGGTCAATTTAGAGTCACCAATGAACCTATCCCCATCCTGCATGTCTTTGGACTGTGGGAGGAAGCCGGAGAACCCGGAGAGAACCCACGCTTACACGGGGAGAACATGCAAACTCCACACAGAAGGAACCCGGGGCCGACCCGGGGATCGAACCCTGGACCCTCTTGCTGTGAGGCGAGAGTGCTACCCACTACACCACCGTGAAGCCCAATAATACTTATATCCACTATATTTTATGATACTGCTTCCTTGACAGCTGGTACACTACCAGCTGTCAGCTGAGGCGGAGCATGCGCATAAGTGGATATAACTGTGTTTTTATATACATACATACATTATGTTCATAATTACATATATTTGGTGGCATCATTTTATACTTTATATTTTTATATAAATTATTATTTGACTCTTTATTTCCTGACTCTTATAAAGCAACTGCAGCTGTACATTTTCCAGAGGGGTTACTAAAATATTCTGATTCTGATTTCCACAGATATTAATGAACAAATAGAAATAAATGCGAACATGGTCGAAAACTACAGATAGCCTCTAGATCACGTCTAACAGGATGTAACTTTTTCTATGACTTCCTGTCAAATCTTCGAACGCTGAAACTGTCCGACTGGAGTGCATCTTTTAGGCTCCCCCTCTTGCTGCTGCCGCCTGCTCTCGTCTACTTTCCTGGCGAGGCGCAGTTCATCTCCAACGAGCCTGATGATACGCTGACAGATTTTGTTTCCGTGACCAAGTTTTAGAGCAGGCAAAAGACTAAAAACTGTCTAGAACCTTCTCAAAAGTTAACATCTCAAAATGCATTGGCAAGTTTATCTGCTGACATTTGTTACTTGGCAGTTCCTATATTTCAGTGGGGACACTGTGTTCCCACAGGGATGGAGTCACTCCATTCACATCAAGCCAGCATCACCTTCATCAACATCCTGGACGCTGCATTGGAATGCTGTTGTGCTTACATAATCTCCTGGCAGACTACGCCTTTTCAATCCACCGCTAAATTCCCCTCGGTCTCACTGGGGCATTACGCTCGCACAAGGACGCACATATGGACACATGTACACACACACAAGCACACACCCTTCTACTCAAAGTCATATTTGCACGTGACATACCCGCATCAACCTTTGCACTTTGCTTCAGACACGCTCTCTCATGCAAGTACTCACATACACACAAACAGTATCGCAGCGCTCTGGATTAGGGGTACAGATTAGAGATTAGGGCCAGCACTGGGATTACACAGTACTCTCCAGCCCCGCCTACACCATAGATCAGAAACACCTCTGCCCCCTATCATCTACAATGGTGATAAGAGTGAGAGAGAGTGAGGATTGTACATCACTGATATTCATTTGTTAATCCTTAATTAGCAGCTGCAAAATTGCATTACCTCGGAGGCTTTCTATTGTCTAGCTCTGTATTTTTCTCAGTTCCCTCCTTTCTCTGTCTCTGTCCTTCACCTACACACAACCGTTGGCTGCCTCTAGCATCACTCACACCCTCACCTCTTATCACGTATTCCCCGATTTGGTCAATTCCATGGATTAGACTCCATGTGGTGCCAAGCCCTAACAGAGATAGGAGATAAACTGGAGGAAGACATTCCCACAATAGAAGTGAATTACAGGAACGGGTTTGTCAGGTTTTCATGAGAGTGGAATGACATTGAGGATAGACGGCTGAAGCTTCCAGGGAATCTGTGTCCTACAGTAGATGGAGTGTTAAAGGGATGTGGGTGAGAATTGCCTGAGGACTGTGGTGAGATGGTATATCGATTGCTGATTCACTATCTAGAGCCTTGATTTTCTACCTGGGCGTTTGGGACCTCCTGTGGGGTCACCAGTTATTTTAGGGTGGACATGATATGATGTGTATAAAAATATGTGTGTGTGTGTGTGTGTGTGTACAGTTTTTATATATATATAGCGAGAGAGATTGTATGTGTACATAATATGATTCATAATCATAGATGCTGGAATAGTTGCCATATTATTCCCCTTGTGAAGTGTCTCTTTCACACACACACACACACACAGACACACACACACAGAATATAAACAAAAAATGTTCCCATCAATATTAAAAGCGATGTTACTCAGGCCACCAGTGATTGCTGAGGGAGACAGCTGCTTTAGGGATACTGGGACACTGCCCTTTATAAATAAAGTTTAACTTGAACTTGACAGACGTTGCACAGAATCTGCAGACTTTAGCAGAGTAGAGCGGAGCTTAGTGGGTAGCTTAGTATCTGTTGACAGAGATGGCACGCAACCAAGAAGCCTTGGTATCCAGATTCATTGAGAAATGGGCTGTATCTGTGTTTCTCCACTGTACTGTATATTTTTAAGGCTGATAGTCCCTTGGTGTCTCTGACTTTATACCACTGGAGGCTTTCATAATGTTTCATCAGTACCTCTTTTCCTCTTTAACATGCTGATCCAAGCTGCCCTGCAGTCTCTTTATCCACATCTAACCTGAAGGTGTCATCAAAGTCCTTTATGCTTTACTTCCTCCCTTTGTAGTGCAACGATTGAAATGTCATTTTCTTTATTCCTTAGGTGAATGCCGTCATGCCATTTGGGTGCCTTGCCCTGCGAGATGGGCGGAGTTATGATAGCATGTCTGATGTCACAGACAAATATGAGATTGGACAGGTTCTCCGAGCGTAAGTACCATGAAGCTTTATGCATGGAGCTCTGTTGCCTTTCCCCCTCTTTTCCCATGTTGAATTCATGGACAGATTCCAGTACTCCCAAATGGTCTTTATTCTCTTCATGAATTATTTAAAATTGGATCATTTTCCCTGCAAATTTGGTTTGGCACATTGATGAAGAAATGACAGAAGGAAATAGCATGAGGCTAGTGAGTAGCAGACTTAAGAGACATATTTTTTTTAATTTGAGTCAACCAATTGTCTGTATATTATATTTTGATAATGACAGTTCACGAAACACACTGTTGGAGGTCTATGATATATTCTTTTTAAGTATTCTGCATCGTGCCTTGAAGAAAATCAAAAAAATATTTTGGACATATTTTCAAAGAGCTGTGAAAATCACTGCAGCTAGAAGCAGCTTGACTGGTCGAACACTGAAGTGTTCTTCTCATGAAAAGCTCTCCTTGACACACACACACACACACACACACACACACACACACACACACACACTCATACCAATCAGTGTAAGATGCCATATGGCAACATCAGCATCTGGCCTCAGAGGTTTCTGCTCTATAACACAAACACAAACATTAACTCGCAATGAAGTGCGCACATTTGCTGCGCATGTGCTTTTAATTTCATGAAGGAAGACGGTGGTAAGGCTCTATCACCATTCATGCATTATTTGGATGACTTAAGGTTAAAAAGAATGTCTTCATTTTTACATATTTGAATTGTTATGACTATTCATGAATAGTCTACAAAGAACGAAACGGTTATATTAAGTGGGCATGTAAGATTTAATATGAAATGTGTAGTTTAATTTTGCATCACACAGCTTCTCGAAATCCATTTGGCTGAAGCACCGTAGACAATGCCCAGCTCTTGATGGCTATATACCTATTTCAGATGTTTTATTTATGACCCATTAACCTACTCAATGACTCCTCCCCCAATGAAATTCTTCTTCACTATATTTCACCAAAAAAACAAACATTTTTTTCAAAAAAACAAGATGTGATCAACAACATCTGTATCGTGATTTTGTGCTCCAACCTTATATTTACCTTATCTGCGTCTCTTTGTCTGTCTCTGTATTTCTTCTTCTTGCGTAGGAAGGAGTTCTGCGAGCTGTGCCTGGCTAAGGACAGACAGACGGACAAGGTGTTTGTCTGCAAGAAATTCCTCAAGAAAGACGGCAGGAAAGTCCGCAAGGCTGCCAAGAACGAAATCATGATCCTGAAATTGTACGCAGTCCGTCAGTGGACAGATGGGTGTATGATTTAGGGGATGGAGAGAAGCGGAGAGAGGGAGAATGAGAGAATGATTTGCTATTTGTTCATATTTCCAGTCGCACAATCTATGCAATAACCCCGGTTTATAATGTAAGCTCAGGTATTTGTGACTTCTGCTTTGCGCCGTATTTGAAGTATGTTCTCAGCTAAAGGGATTCACGCCCACACAGTCTTGTTTGTATATAAGGCTATTCCACAGCCAGAGAAGGTTTAGCACCCTTCAATTGCATGTGTTACTCTTCACTACAGTTACAGTCTGTGACTCCTTTGTGCCTTTCCAGGGTCAACCATCCAAACATTCTGCAGCTGATAGACACATTCGAGACTCGGAAAGAATACTTCATCATCCAGGAACTGTGAGTGCTTCTTTTTACGGTTTCATTTTCTTCTGTCAGCGTTCACAACAAGGTGTTCTCATGTGGGCATGTCTCATTTGTGTATGTGCCCTCATGTGCCTGAACACACACAAGTCCATCAGCTAGAGGGTAGGGGTTGAGTCAACTCTCTTATTACTGTGTGCTCTGCTGCTCCCCTCAGCAACAGAGGAAGGTGTTAGCTTTTATGAGGTGTTGGCTCTTAGTAACAGTCGACATTTCTCAGTGCTCCTCAAGCACTGCTTTGCCATAATAGGGTTGATTATGCTCATAACGGAGAGCTATGATGTCAGAGCGGGCCCAATCCCTGTCACTTGTCACTTTTTTTTATATTTGCAACTTATTTGAAAGCAATAACATTAATTGGAGCAGAGTGGAAAACATAGAGTATTTCCTTTCTGTTACTGAAGATAAAGAGAGACAGAAACTCAAAGTGATTGCAGTCTTCTGTGTGTGAATCAGCCCATTTATGATTTGTTGGTGTCCGATGAAAGCGCACACGTTTTCCCAGCCAACAGTCCTAGTGAAGGCAATACGCGACGATCGCACGCACCTCATACACTCAGAGTTGACCAAGCCTTTTAGAGTAATGACCGGTGCTCTACTTTTTAATTGCTCAGTGCTCGCTTTAGGCCAGTAGAAGCAGATTACCTTAGCCTACTACAACAAAACAAGACTTTGATAACTGTGTTACTGAAAGCTTAAAGTGAATTATTTTGTTGCAACATGTGGTGGCACCAACTTGCATTCATTTTTAATAGTAAAAATGTGTGTACTGATGTGTGTGTGTGTGTGTTGATGTTTGTGTGTGTGTGTGTGTGTGTGTGTGTGTGTGTGTGTGTGTGTAGTGCCACAGGGGGAGATGTATTTGACTGGATTTTGGACCAAGGGAATTACACAGAGAGAGATGCATCGAACGTCATCAGACAGGTCCTCGAGGCTGTGGCATACTTACACTCCCTCAACATAGTTCACAGGAACCTGAAGGTACATGCTCGCTCTCTTTCTCCCTTTCCCTACATGAGGCCGTGTGTGGTGAGTGTCGTTACTATGAGATATAAAAGCACTGGTGTCTTGCCTCTACAAATACAGGAAGAAATATAACAAAAAGATTTGAAGAGTGAGTGGCATTTGTTCGCCGTAACACCCCAGAAAGCAATTTTCAGTATGTAGTCAGCAGAATCTCTTTGGAGAAACATAAAAGCATTGCACTGCCATCTCAGTTAATGACTCAATGTTTGATAACCTCTTTAGCAAGGGAGTAAACACGGTCTTCATTTCTTAATGCAATCTCTAGTGATACAGGCACACAAATACAGATTTATATCTTTAGTTCCCATTACCAACCCATTAGCATCGAATTACATGTCTTGGGCTTCAGACTCCCCCTACTGGTAGAACCTGGATTTTTTTTCATTCTACATTGCATACCGGTATACATTATATGATCACACACTCTCCCTCATCAGACAAGCCCTGATGCTTCCTTTAATTAGGTTGTTTCAGAAGATTCTTTTGCCCTATCCTTTTTGTCAAGAAATGACATGATTCTTTGTTACAGTATTATAGTGCATAATACAGTATTACCACTGTAATGTTTTACCTGACTGGCAGTTTGAACTTGGCATGTAAAACCAAGATCAATTGTTAGTTGTTGTTTTTTTTTTAATATATATATATATATACGTATATATATACTGTTGCCCATAAAGTTGGAATATTTAGTAGTCACTGGTTATTACTATTTAAATGCATCCGTAATCACTTTTGATCAGGTGCAATGATTAATTTATTTATTATATGAAAGAAGAAGAATCAGCTTCATGGCTTCTTGACCTGTAAATGGTAAATTAACCTGCATTTGTATGGTGCTTTTCTAGCTCACTAGCTACTCACGGTGCTTCACACTACAGATCAGGATCTAATGTTATCTAACTCATTCATACACATTCACATGTCGATGGCACAGCATCAGGGGCGATTGGGGGTTCAGTGTCTTGCCCAAGGACACTTGATGCAGACTGGAGGAGCTCCACCTCTGAGGCACAGCCGCCCAACCTGTCAAGAGTTGCCTATTGTTGTCTTAATGCCTCAATCCAGTTGAGCTTTTGTTGCTGACATTATTGAAGGTTGCAATGGTATTATTATTTACTATCTGCTGATTATCAATTCGGCTGAAACAATTGGATAGTGTGACTTCAGTTTGTCTGGATTTGTATGACAATACTTAATGATGTCTCCTCTTTTATTTAGCTGGAAAACTTGATGTACTACACAGAAAACAACCACAACAAAGTAGTTCTGCGAGATTTCTACCTGTCCAAGTTTGAGAATGGACCCATCACAGAGCCTTGTGGAACACCAGAATACCTAGGTAGGATACTCTCCGCTATTTGTAGTTCTGTTTTTATATAGAGTATTACTTTATTTCTTTATGTTTCTCTGTCTCTCATCCACTTATACGTCCTTCCATTAGCTTTACCTTGTATTTGTGTATAAAGGCATGCAGGCTTTACCTTCTTCATGTCTTTGCTTCCTTTTGCTTTTGAAGATCAAAATCTGTCAAAGACAAACATTTATAGTGGGAAAAAAGTCATGAAACCGAGTGAAAGATGTACACACAATTGAAAGCACCTAAATCTTGCCTTCTCCCACTCCTCCTCTCTTTTCAAATCCACTGATCTCCTGTACTGTCTCTCTCCCCTTTCTCTCTCTGAGGTTTATGAATGCTGTGCAATGGTTACCAAAATGAAAACACAGCCATTTGAAACTCTCTTATTCCCTGTCTCTATCTCTGCTCTTCTGTTCACTGTCTCTCAGCTCCTGAAGTGGTGGCTCGTCACCGATATGGTCGTCCTGTGGACTGCTGGGCTGTGGGTGTCATTATGTTCATACTGTGAGTCTCCATAACCAAAGTTATTGAACCTATAATTCAACAAGCAGGCCAATAAAAACTGAGCTGCATATACAATGTCAGCTGAATAATTGCTATGTTGTCTATGAAGGATATTTCCAGTTTCATATAACTTCCCTTCCTCTGTCTGTTTATGTATGTTCCTCTTTTTTTGCAGTTTATCAGGTAACCCTCCATTTTATGATGAGACAGAGGAGGAGAACACAGATCTACATAATCGCATCATCTTCTGTCGCATTGTTGCCGGTGACTTTGAGTTTGATTCTCCGTACTGGGATGACATTTCACCTGCAGGTACATAGTTCTACCACATGATGGCATTAAATACAGTTGCGTTGAAGCATTGGGATTGGTAGTCAGAAAGTTAGTTTGTCCATCAATTGCCTATATGTAAAGAATACGTCAAATATTCTAGGTTACATAGCTTATATTTTCTACTCTTCACAACCAAACCAAATCATCCTCCATGATTTATCAAAATGTACATTCTCTTTTGAGAAAAGCATTATGATGATAAAGATGATGTCACTTGAATTGACCTTTTGTCTTCATTGCTTCTGTCTCAGCTAAGGAGCTCGTCTGTCGACTCATGGAGGTGGACCAGATGCTGAGAATCACGGCGCAGGATGCACTTTGGCATGAATGGTAATTGTGTGCACATGATCACATGAGTAAAAACATCTTTGCACACATCTACAGAGTTTACTCACTTGCTGTCTGTAACCTGTGCTAGGATTGCAGGGAATGGTGCATCAGAGAAGAACCTAAAGGATGGTGTGTGTGCCCAGTTTGAGAAGAACTTTGCAAAGGCCAAATGGCGGGTATGAATTCACTCTCACTCTGATTCTGTAGTAAATATAGTTTGTGATACTCTAGCCAAGAAAGCAGCAGAGGAAAGGGAGGAGAAACCAGATAAAGTATACGGCCAATAATAAAAGTGACTACAGTAAAAATTAAATCGATGATTGTGTCGAAAATTGGTCAATATGTTATGCTGATTGCACATGAGGTGCTTTTACAGATGTAGATGTACAATTTGCAAATTATTTGGTGGTGTTCATATGGATATCTGGGGGGTGTGAATGCTGAAGACCAAGAAGAAGGATGTCAAGATGGCAGAGCAGACCTAAAAGCAAAAGTAAACGTTATAACCCTCTTCTCTTTTTCCCCATGTGGTTCCCAGGAGTTGAAGGTATTGTAGTTCATTATGAGGGAGAGTGGAAGAACAGCGCATGGGCAGAAACTCACATTCAGTCTGGCATGATCCAATAATAGAACATCTTTCTAATGGCTAAACATCCTCTTTAATTAAAAAGAGGTTTAATTATCGACCAATCAGCAAACAGTTGAGTTAAACCGTCCACCTCGAGATGTATTGGCCATGTTTAGGCTGGTGAGACTCTCCTCAGAAGCTCTGTTCTTGCCGACTGTCACTCCTGTCCTGTCCCAGAAGAGATCCATCCACTCTGCCCCACATTTATTCATTGGATTAAGACCCAGATGTTCAAAGTGGCCCGCTCTGCTCCTTTCTTACTCCTCATCTGCACTAGTCTTTGAAACCAGATTGGTAAAAACAGCAATATGCTCAGCAACAGGGAAGAGGGTTTGCTTATTGCTTGTGTCGTTTTTGCATCTGTGTAGATAAGGAGAGGGAGTATCGGAAAGGATATAAGGGATATAGGCCACTGTGGACTGTTGAACTGCAGTGATTTCAACTATAAGGCCCTCTGTCATTCCTCTTACATTAATCCTGGCTCATTGCCCCATACTGTACCTCAGTGTTACATTCAAGTCATACTTCAAGCTGTACAGAAGCTTCTCAGTCAAGCCATGTAGTATTCTGTGACATTTCTGTGTCCAAATGGCTTTCCACTTCCAGAGAATCAATTACCTGGTTTAGAAACAACTTCCAAGCTCACACATTTTCCCTAACTCCTCAAGAGTTTGTAGATCAAAAGGAGTCAGATGTGTGTAAGAGTGAGGGAAAGGGAGATGTACATGTATCTGTTCACTTACCTTTTCCAGACAACAAGCAATCAAGGAGTGACATGGAGAGAGTGAGTCTTGAGATTGATTTAAACCAGGGTACAATGTGTCATAGCCTCCTGGAAGTAAACAACTGGCACCAATCTTACTGCACTGACACTTCACACAAATCACATCTCAGCGCTTAGTATGATGATGCTGGATCGTGGTGCCGTGACAGGCTTTTTGGCAAATGCTTCGTTCGTTTGTCTTCGAAGCTTATTTTATATGCTTTGCCATAACCAAATATAGTATCAAAAATATTGATTTTTTTGAGGGATACAATTCAATTTGGGTGTTAATAAATATTGTGAATTTCTATTTACATTGCTATCCTTCTCTCCTTTTTCCTTTGCTTCTGTCTGTTTTGCAGAAAGCGATCCGTGTCACCACCTTCATGCAACGATTAAAGAATTCAGAGGCACTGATTGACAGTTCAGCCGAGGCTCAAGGCAGTGAGGAGGTGGGAGATGGTGAAGGGGTTGTGTCCCAGGGGACAAGTGACGAGGGAGAGAAAGGGACAAGTGATGGAGGGGTGACGTCAAGTAGTGTGTCTTTGGAAGTTACTGTTGAAAATACACCAGTGGGTATGGACCAGGATGAGGGGAAGAGTAAGGTAGGCGATAAACAGGATGAGGCGGAGATGAGTATAGGCCCTTCGGTGGGAACTTCCCCATCAGATATTCAGGAGCCTCTCAGTCGACAAATCCAATCCAATGCAGCTCCCACACTCGCACAGGGGGAGACTGATCAGGTCGGTGCAAAGAAAGCAACAGGTGATGGAACCAGAAAAATGGCTGCCAATTTTGGTCCAAATAAAGTTGTTCCAGGAACCAAACCAACCCCTGTGATGACGCCTGACCCCTCCAAGCTGTCGGAAGGTTCTTCGGGTATTAACCTTGACAAAAAACACACATCCGCCTCCCCTGATCCAAGCAGCAAACGGAAGATGGCTGCAACACTCCACGGCCTTCCACCCACAGACTCCGCCACTGGAACTGCCTCACCAGAGAAGAGGCCAGCCGGCCAGAGGGAGCAGAAGGATGAGACTGATGAAAGCTGGTGTCAGACACAAGTACCTGAGGCAGTGGCAGAAAGATCAATGGCAGTCACTCCAGCAATAGGGCCTGGAGCCGGTGTGGATGTAGGACTAGGAGTAAGGTTAAGGGGTGATGCTAGCTCCGTGGGTAAAAAAGATGTGGGTGCCAGGACAACAGATAGATACAGTGCTGAGTTTAGCATAGCAAGGCCAGGTCCTGCGACAGGACCGGGTTGTTATGCAGTAGGTAGCTCTGCTAGTTTGGGCCGTCACGCCACACCGTACAACCCAGAAGTTGGGACTGTAGGGATGGGGATGGCAGGGAGCTATGTGAGTCCATACAGTTCTCTGTATACCAGTGGAGGAGGGATGTACGGGACTGGGCTTCCACATGGAGGAGGCGGGAGCAGCGCCACAAGCGACTGGCAAATGGACAGTGTGATCGAGCAAATAGAAAAGCAAATGGCTGCCGTACTAGAGAAGATTGAGGGAGACATGCCCTCGCTGCTGGAGCAAATCAGTGACTGCCCCGCTGAACCGCCGCGTGCAAGGAGCACACACTCCTCACCTGTCACCTCCCGTACCCGCTCCTCACAACACTCCACGACTGCATCATCGGCCACTCCTCCGCCTCTTCCAACCTCTCCTAGGCCTGCACTGCCGTCTCTCCCCCGCCTTACTATCCCTCCGCCCTCCTATCCCCCACCCTCCCCACCCACACAGTCCTCACCTCAGGCTGCAGGAGAGCAGGAAGCCACAGATGGACAGAGGGATGCTGCTTGTTCCAGCCAGTCCCCCAGAGCTGGGATGGGTAGGGGGCTATGAAGCAGGTGTCCATGATGCAATACGCAACACTGGGAACATTGGATATCTAGTTTAGTTTGGAAGGTTTAAAGACTGTGTCTCACCCAGAAGTGTCAACCATTTACTCCCCAGAAGAAAAGTTACAATGCAGTGTTGTTTGGTTTGGGCTGTGTGTTTATAGTGAGAGAAAAGTCTATCGCACTCAAATACTTAAATGACTGGAGTATAGGGGGAGTAGCGTAGGCTACTGTCTCTCTATGACAGCTGCAAACAGAAGATCTCAAAAGTTTGTTTGCATCTCAAATCCAGATTGTGCACATACTGGAATCTAAGCACTCAGTGCAGTTAGCAACTTATGAATCTACACAAGTAAGAAAAGCTTGGTAAAGTTCTCAGCTAATAGTACGAGTTACAGTGAGGAAGTGATTTGCATTATTCCCTACAAACTGTAAATACATAAAAAGGATTGGGTCTGTCATTTTTGCTCTACTCCAATGTTCTAAACATCCTCATATACAAACTAACATTTACTTTCCAAATCATGTCGTCCCATTTCATTATTTTGTTGTTCCTTTTTTATTCATGTAGCTACTCATTGTATGGTGAGGCTGCAAAATCATGAGCTTGCAGTCAGAGTTGTACAGACATTTGTGAAACTGAACTGATTTAAACTATTTCAACTTGAACTCTCACTCAAAGTCTTGAGCTGTCTGAGTTGCTCTAACCCGTTGGAGAGAGGAAACATTTTAAGATGCGAGACATTGTCTAAAGGCTTCGCAATAACACACAAACACCTAGTACACAGACACACACATCTCCTCTTTTTTGACCCAAAAATTGTACCCTTAAAGTTTGTTTTCGTCTTTATCCAGTTTTGTCGACACATTCATTTGTTACAGTTAATTGGACAGTACTGTCTATATGTTCCTTTTTATCATGTGAAATATTCGTTCTGAAGTTCATTCTGCTTTTGATCTATGTAATACCATACAAGTCTGAACATCCTCTATTCTATCCCAATGTAAACTGTGCTCTGTTTGCAAGAATTTCAATTAAACTTAAAAAAAACAAAAAAACAGCTGGATCTTGAGTTGTTTCATTGATTAAATTCGTTTGTTTTGCGCTAGTGATTGAAGAACCGTTATCCAATGAATTCACACAGAGCTGTATTATCACGTCATGCCTACAAGTCCCATCTGGCCCCGCGTGAACTTTGGGTTAGTCTATACTCGTGAAGGCACGGGGGTGAAGAAAATATTCGTGAACAGTTAACATGTGACTTAAATATCAGTAGTGTATAATTCATTACACTGCATCTTCTATTTCGTGTAGTTCAACATTAAAGAAGACGAATCCAGTGAATTTATGATAAATCGATTAGAATCACTTTTCGATGAACCCTCTGAACGGGAATGGTGGTTGTGCCTGTAACGTGCACATGTTGCTGCTTTGCTTTGCTTTCAACTGAAATAGAGTGAGGGGAAACGGTTCTGGAACAGCCGGTCAGGCAGCCGTCCAGCGGAAAAACTCACACAGAGCCCGCCACCCTGACACACTTTTCAGTTTGCAATCAGCGGCAGTGTTAAATTGTCACATTGTTTGTTAGGTTTCTTGCTTAAATACAAGCCGATTTTAATACTACAGATCAGGCCGAGTAATATCGGATGTGGTAAGTTCTGCACACTTGTTCAAGCTCTCGTCTTGGTAATGTTAGCCCCAGCTAGTTGGCTAGCGTTAGCTAGTTAGCTAACATAGCGGCACAAGTAGGAAAAAGTCGTTGGGTGGCTAGATAGCTTTAAAGCTAAGTGCACACAAGCTAACAACTACGCAGTCGTTTGATCTGCGTTCTTGGTAGTCGCTATCGTTAGTTGC
Organism: Eutrigla gurnardus; assembly: GCF_963514095.1. NCBI lineage: Eukaryota > Metazoa > Chordata > Actinopteri > Perciformes > Triglidae > Eutrigla > Eutrigla gurnardus. Next base: position 6,116,391 of record NC_139922.1, read on the forward strand.
TGTCGGCTATCTGAACCATTTCAGCTCTGCGCCTCGGCTAACCATGGCTAGAAGCCACTGTCACGTAACCGTTAACTCTAAAAAGGAATACGCACATTTTTTATGCACGAGAATGCTGTGTTCATTCATGTTCTGTGATGAATACCGTTAACGGCAGATGGGAAGCTAGTTGGCTACAAACATTAACTTAGATGGACGCAATGTTCAGAGGCAGACACTAGCTAACTTGCACCACGCAACGTTCCTGGAACCCGGTTCATCTCGATAGATGCATTTGGTCAACGTTACAATAGGACGACAATAGCTGTTACCACAGTAACGTAATATTGCCTAGTGTCTCCTCTTAGCTTGACAAGTTATGAAGTCTGTTAACGTGACATTGATTATATTCACACGTTTCGGTTCCGATAGAATGTTGGCAAATAATCGTATTATTTCGCAGCAAGAAGATGAGACTGGGGATCCCCTCGACATGTGTACCCGAGAATATGCGGCCCACTCTTTTCCTGGGCCTTTGTCATTTGCCAGGCACCCCCTCCCCCAATACTCCTCCTCTGCAAGGAATGCTCACCCCTAACCTCAATGTGACTGAGGGCCCAGACGCTCAGCATCACTGTAGCTAGCAAGTAGCCTACCTAATGGTGTACCTGTCTCAGTTATCCTGGGAGCACCACGAGACTTGACTCGCGATGTGTTTTGCTGAACTCATTCAAAGGACAATGTCTTGAAACTACAATATACCCAATATATTGGCGTATCAGTGAGACTGGGTCCAATTTGGTTAAACCCTGAGGTGTTCTTTCCTTTTGTGCATTGTGCATGTCTAGTGTAAGGTTTGTGCATGCAATCCATTTCCACAACGATATTTCATTCAGCACCAATAGATGGGTCTTTTCTATGAAAATGTCTTAAAATAGTCTGTTTGGAGCTTTGCTTTCTTGCACTTTTGTCAGACATACTCTGTGCGTTTTTAGAATAATTGCAAGATGTTTGTTACCTTGTAGTGCTTGTGGTCTTGCACTTTATTGTACAGTAATATATATGGCATGCATCTTCTGGTTGCAGGGGCGGGATGAATGCGCGTTGGCTTATGTTTAGCAGCCAATGAGCTGAGCGCCTCGCTGAGCAGCATGCTCACAGCCACCCTTTCCTGTTGAATATTTCAGCCCATGCGTCACAGCGCCTCCGCCCCTTTCTCCCCATCTGCCATTTTGGTTTTGTTCCCGTCTGCAGTCGCAAAGCCAGCAACGCAATTACATAGAAGAGAGCACAACGACATAGTGACTCGACAGTATAGCGCAGACCATCCTAATCCCGCATCGCATTTCTTTTCTTTCTACAACTCGTCGAATTTACAGACCTCATTATTACTGACATCTAGATACTGCGGGAGAGGAGTGGGTTCGCATTGGGAAGGGACCGAGAAGGATTATTGGTAAGAAAAGAGAAATCAATGGAGCACGAGTGTAATGGCTAACGTTAGTCTTTCCTTCGCAAAAATAAATGCTTACCTATCGCGATAAAGTTAGATGTTGATTATTGTTGAGCGTCGAAACATTAAACCATATACCCGGAGGAGCTGTGCTAGCTAGCTGTCAAAATCAACCCGTCGCTGTCTTTTGCGAGCAGGTTGCATATAGCTACAGCTGCTAGCTTGCAAAGTTGTGTTCCGCACTGGGGAAATACAGGCCTAGGCCGAGCTGCTAATGGATAGACTGGCAGGCTGGTGTTTTCTGTAAGTTATTAATGTTCTGGATCTTTCCACATTGTCAAGTCACTAAACGTTAACGGCTTAGTGGCACGCAATCTAGCCTACTTAATCAGTTTCCTCTTGGTATCATCAACTGATATTTGATGTAAAGTTACCTAATTTTAAATGTTAAAAGATTAAACCGGTTCCTACCGGCTATGTATTCTATTTTATATTGACGGTGGCCGTACTTACCCCAATGCTTTGCTGTATCATGCCCAGTGCCTTCATTTTCGTTTCTGATAAACAGCGACCGTAACATTACTTCATTTTAGCTGGTTGCAAATTTAATGTCGAACCATTGGCGCAACTGCCGTTTTCGGTTGTAGGAAGATTTTATGAATCGTTACGTTTGGGTCGCAGGTAAGTTTAGCTGCATTGGATGCGGAAATTGTGACCGTGTTCTCCGTGTGGTGGTAATATGTACGATAATGCGGCCCGTTTCACTTCCCGAAATGACTAGGTTTGTCGAGATTTTCCCTTAATTAAAATGCGACGGTACTCTTGTTTTTTTAAATATATTTTTGCTAACGCCCTGTTAGCTTAATACCGATGATATTTCCGATGGCATTGTATGGCCCTTGTGTCCACACCTGCAGGCCCCCTGAGGTGTTGCTCACTTTACCGCAGTGAAGTTTTAATGATTCAGCTCTTTTTGTTGAAACGATGTTGGCGGTCCTTAAATAGCGGTATAATGAACAATAGCAGTGAACAGTCAAGCCTGTCTCCGAGCATGAAATGAACAGATAATGCTGCTATTCATGTCTCTTCCCAGGCTCAGTTCGTTTTCTAACAGATTTGCTTTTGGCCAGCAGCCAGCCCAGCTGCTCCCTGGACTAGAAATCCTCTCCAACATTAAGGGGATTGGATAGCATTGAGCTCAGATACTCTTAATAATGGAACCTTACTATTGAGTTCTGTTTCCACTTATTTGTAAATTAATTTGAAGTCTTTTGAGAACCTCCATAAAATACAAACGTGGTCACTGGGTTGCCTCTGTCTGCTTGAATTATTTAATAATTTTAGTTTAACTGAACCTCCCTATGAAACATCCATTATTAATTGATTTGTATAAACTTGTAAAGAAGTTAAAGTGCCTACATGGGGCAGCTTGTTGTTCCTCATATGGCAGTCTTTAACTGTGTGTGTTGATGCAGATGTCCAGCTCGCCGCTGTCCAAGAAGCGTCGCTTGTCAGGAACAGAGACGAAGACGGGATCCCACTGCTCCTCCTCTAACTCTGTCAGAACTGATCTGTCCCACACACCTGCCAACGTAAGCACTCACTCTCTTTATACCTTTTTGGTAGAACTGGTTACATATACTGATTGCCCCTCTTCACCAAACCCCTCTTTGTGGTTCCCAGGGCATGGCTAAGAATGGCAATGATGCTGAGATCGATGAAGGCCTCTACTCCAGACAACTGTAAGTCTTATCTATGTGAATTGTTTCTCCTAATGAAAGAAAATTTACACTTTTTTGTTTGTGTCCTGTTTTTTTCAATGATGCATAGTTGTGCTGATGGTACTTCCTCTTCTTCTGTAGTTACGTGTTGGGCCATGATGCTATGAAGCGCATGCAGAACTCCAATGTCCTAATCTCTGGTATGAGAGGGCTTGGAGTTGAGATTGCCAAGAACGTCATCCTGGGAGGAGTTAGGAGTGTCACTGTGCACGACCAAGGAGTTGCAGAATGGCGAGACCTCTCCTCTCAGGTGTGTGGACGTATGCTCAGATATTTATTAGATACTTATTTTAGTGTGTCAGGCAGACAAAGGTTTACTCAGCCATTGCACTTTATTGTACATTCATATGGTGTGCCATTATCTTTGAGCCAGATTCCAAAGTGCAGTGCGACTATCTGTTATGAGTCGGTTGTTGTATAGTATTGTTGCCATCCAAAAAGGGTTCTGCAGCCACTCCATGGCTAAACATGGGCTGATCTAGATTCATCAGCGGGTGGTCTCCCTGGGTCATTATCATAGTTGAGCTTAAGCCTGATTCTGCGCATAATTCCAGTGGAGAATTGTTTAGGACTTTCAGCCTGCAACCCTGAATACTGATGTGTCTATTTAAGGCCAGACAGATAAATGTGTGAATAAATTGTTCAGGAGGCTCAGCAGAAACCCTTCTTTCTGATTGGGCCCTTCTTCCACACTTCCAAGTCAATGAGGGATTTTCTTTTCTTTCTTTTCTTTTTTTTTTTTAAAATAGTGTTCTAGCTGGATCACATTCTATTGATTATATTCCTGCATAGACGTGTTTGTCTGTTGTTCAGCAGGATTGTGACAAAGCCAGCTGTCACATTATACTCTCTCCAGTTACTTATTTTAATGTCAGTACAGCCAATTGCATGATTGATTGTGTATTTGACTATATTGAAACATTAAATAAATAATTTAGATTAGGAGGTGATGGAACTGACGTTAAAACTCCTCAGACAAAGTATCTAAATTGTGTCCATTTCTTTCCTTGTTAAATGATTTCTTTGATTTCCCCAATTTGTCAGCCAACTGAGAGAGAGCAAATGGAAAAGATTTAACTTTTTGGGGGTTTCCGTGTCGATGGTGAACCCTTCAAAAAATGACCAGAAAACCATAATATGGAGAGAAATTGCTTTCAAGATGTGTTTTAGTGTGGACATTGTGTCTGTATAACCATACTTATAGCTCATTCATTGATTGACTTGGTATCGGTTATTCTGACATATTTTTTGTATTATGTGGTCAGTTTTACCTCCGAGAGGCGGACCTGGGGAAGAACAGAGCAGAGGTGAGTCAGCACCGTCTGGCTGAACTCAACAACTACGTTCCTGTGACTGCCTACACTGAAGCACTCACAGATGACTACATAACAAATTTCCAGGTATAACTTAGGAAGAAACTAGTGCCCCGTCCATTTCAACAATCACAAAGGAAAGATATGTTAGTTTTTAAATGTTATTCTTTTTGCAATCTAGGTGGTAGTGCTGTCTAACTCTACTGTGGAAGAGCAGCAACAAGTGGGAGAGGTCTGCCACAGCAAAGGAATCAAGCTGATTGTTGCTGACACGCGTGGTCTGTTTGGGTAAAGTCCTAATCCTTCATGTTGATATACCTTTCACATGGATGTATACCTGCCTGTCGATGTCTAATGTTCACGTTTATATATTGTGTTTTCTAGCCAGCTTTTCTGTGACTTTGGTGAGGAGATGATAGTGTATGACACCAATGGAGAGCAGCCACTGAGTGCCATGATTTCCATGATCACCAAGGTTAGTCTTGTTTACATCTGGTCAAGAATGTCTTTCCAACATTGTCTTCTGTTCAGACTGAGCGCTTTCAAGACCGATTTTATTTTGAGACCAAATATTGTGCATTCTTGGTTTCTTCAGGACAATCAAGGGGTTGTTACATGTCTGGATGAGGCTCGTCATGGCTTTGAGAGTGGAGACTATGTCACCTTCACAGAGGTTCAGGGTATGACTGAGCTCAATGGCTGCCAGCCAGTGGAAATTAAAGTTCTGGGTAAGGCCTGTGACTAGATGAGAAAACAAGTTCTGATGAGTGTGAAAATTACTGTTAAACGTTGACTTTTCCTCTGTTCAGGTCCCTACACCTTCAGCATCTGTGAGACATTGGGCTTTACAGATTATATAAGAGGAGGAATTGTTTCCCAGGTCAAGATGCCCAAGAAGATCGCTTTCGTAAGTGGCTGTCATTTTCCGTAATGTCATGGGTACATAGAAGCATATTTACAAGAACAGTTTTTTCACTCAGCAGCAAAACGGCATCTCATTTCATCACAATACTGGTGTCAGCACATTTTCTGCTGATGCTGTCACAAATTAATTATTTTAATGAACCCAACCTCACCATCTTGTTTGTTTTTTTCCCATGTAGAAATCAATCTCTTCCTCCATGGCCGAGCCAGAATTCGTGTTGACAGACTTTGCCAAGTTCGAGCGTCCAGGACAGCTGCATGTGGGCTTCCAGGCTATCCATGCCTTCCAGAAGAAACATAACCACCTCCCTGCACCTTGGAACCAGGTAAAACTACTTGTATGGTTATAAATACCACCAGTGGCTTTAAGTGTCTGATATTTGGTTCAGTAAGTATTGATATAACCCAATGATTTGATCCACATGTAATGGTCAAATGAGACTAGTTGTATTGTTGGGAAAACCGTTGTGGGTTATACTGAAATTCCCCAATTTAACCTCTATCATTAGATTGAAAACGTAAAACACTGTAGGATTACACAAGAATTATTGTGCAGCACTATGTTGCAACACTCACTTAGTATTAATCAGTGAGTTTTCTTTAGCTTTTTGTATCATGCTGAGCTCTGTGTATTTCAGGCTGATGGTGAGGAGCTAGTGACCTTAGCCAAAGAGGTGAACTCAGCCCAGACGGGGTCGGCTAAAGTGGAGCAGTTGGATGAAGCTCTTATTAAAAAGTTGTCATTTGTTGGTGCTGGTGACCTGGCCCCTGTCAACGCCTTCATTGGAGGTCTGGCTGCACAGGAAGTGATGAAGGTCAGTAATGAGGTTGATTCAGCACTACTGTATCTGCTGTAATTATCATTTTCTGTTATTTGTATCATGTCTTTTGCTGTAATGCTGTGTAAGTTATGGAAAGGGATTATCAGTCATTATTGAGTGGTGTTACTGTTATCTGTGACGAGACATGTTTGGACAAGTACTGCACTAAGGCCGCACTCACACTTGGACCGGTTGCTGCATTTCCATTGCTCCCAGCCTAAGCAAGGTTACCTCTTATACATCATCATGTATTATATGACACGTGCATGGCTTTACATATTCTCCAAAAAGGGCCATCTCGGAGTCAACACAGAGAACATGACTGCAACTTTACTGACAAGTCGCCTCTGCAGATATTTCGAGTAAATAATCGACCTCTGCATTCGGGATGGGAATCTCACAATGTGATAATATCACATTATTTTGCCCATGATAACGATATCGGGACACTGCGATACTTGATACTTTGCAAGGTAATCATCGACAATATGCATCTCTATCTGTGTATCTGAAGCGAAATACCATTGCACTACGTTGGTCCAATTTCACTCAGGTTACTGCTCACACCACAAGTGAAGCATTCCCAAGCCCGACCCAGAATCCCTCTGTGTCCTGCACAGTCATCAACTGTATTTTCGGTCAAAAATTGTCTCAATAGCACAGGGCGATCTGAGTTGAACACATCGATTGTACGTCACTCATGTCCACGTTGCGTTCCTGTGATTGTGCTCGTGCATGAGCAATTATAGCGTGCCGAGGCATATCCCTTCCAACTGTGCAAGGGCCAAGGAAGTGGCACGGAGCACTTGCACATGTCAAACAAACTGGACTTTGGGACTCAAACGTGATTGGGCATGGTACGGATTGCCTTGTCCTAACTTCTTGAACCTTATCAATTGTAAACCACAGAAAAATGACCAAAATTACCACGCATGTATGTCTATATATTATATATTACTTTACTGTCTAGCCTCATAAATAACTTTTATCCTAGGTTAATTTGTGTTCTATATGTTAATTAATTAAACTGTTGAGAGACCACTGATCAAAGTATAGAATATCAGTTATCGGATTGGTGGCCGATCTATTGAGGCACCCATGACCTGATCAAAATGTGGCAATAAACTTCCTCAAGCCAACAAAAAATAACGTAACGGCAAGATATTACCAACACAAAATCCTGTGCTGAATTAAATGAAAGAGCCTCTTGTATTTTTCTGCTTTTTTTGACAACTGATATACTACTGGGTTATGGGTGTTTAGGCTGTCAAAAGCAACATGATCATAAATTGTTCACTTTTTCTATGCTTTTTCTTTTAGGCGTGCACAGGGAAATTTATGCCCATGATGCAGTGGCTGTACTTTGATGCACTGGAGTGCCTGGCTGAAGAGGAAGGAGTCGAGCTCACGGAGGAAGAGTGCGCCCCTGTAAGTGTTCACAGCAGATCACACACTTTCACTAAGGACAGATGCACATCATGGTAATAAATAATGGCGTTAACCCCATTTTTTAATCTTTATTTTTTTTCTCCAGAGGAACTGTCGATACGATGGGCAGATTGCAGTGTTTGGCACCAAGCTGCAGGATATGCTTGCCAAACAGCGCTACTTCCTGGTGAGACAGACGGTGTAAAAAAAATGACATGACTTCTGTCCTGTTGCTAACAGAGCTTTAAGTGATATGCTTGGTGATACTATTTCTCTTGTCAACAAATCTGATGAAAATGATCATTTATTTGATCCTACTAAAACTCACTTTGTGTGTAACAAAAGCATGCTCTGACTGTAGAATTCAACACTTTCCCTCTGAGCACTGTAAATGGATTGTTTGTTAACTGGTGTTTTTCAACGAAGCATACAGTACAACTTGGATAACTTGACTCACTGAGAGGCTGTTCATCACTCCAGGTCGGGGCTGGTGCCATTGGCTGCGAGCTGTTGAAAAACTTTGCCATGATAGGACTGGCAGGCGGCGAGGGCGAGGTCATTGTGACAGACATGGATACCATTGAAAAGTCCAACCTCAACAGACAGTTCCTCTTCAGACCCGCCGATGTTACGGTCAGTATAGTCTTTGCTCAACCTTAGTGCACTTGGTGCATTATACAACATTTAATACACAAAACGGAATGCCTGGGGTTTTAAGCATAGTTCATGTGGTGCGAAATACAATTCAGTGACCTTTCAAGGTACAGATTGGTATTGAATCCCTATTGATACAAGGCATTGCTTGCTTCAGTTAATGAAAGGGTGACATTATGTTACACAAGAAATTGGAATTTGAGAAACTCACAACTGCCAGACGTGCTGTAGGCTGAAATTGTTGTTGGAATCTCTGTATTGATGGTACCTTCATTATAAAGGACTACACCTCATGCACAGAAATTATATTCAAAAAGCAATTTTGTGTGGATCACAAATCAAAGTACAACTGCTGGTAATTTGCAATACCCCTCTCTGCATAACACTGAATGACAGGGTCATTGTTAATGTAATTTGCATGTTTGTGGTAACAGAAAATGAAGAGTGACACAGCAGCTGCTGCAGTGAAGCAGATGAACCCCGCTATCAGGATCACAGGTCACCAGAACAGGGTTGGCCCCGACACAGAGAGGGTCTACGACGACGACTTCTTTGAAAGCCTTGACGGAGTGACAAATGCACTGGACAATGTTGACGCACGTAAGAGACGGACATTTAAATGAGTTCAAATGTATTCAGCAGTGCTAACTTAATAGAAATGTTATTTAGGATCTTGACGCTTGAATCTATACATCATCCGCTTCTGCCTTGCGTTTGTGCCCGTTGTGCAGGTATGTACATGGACCGAAGGTGTGTGTACTACCGCAAACCCTTACTGGAATCTGGTACACTCGGCACCAAAGGCAATGTCCAGGTTGTGATCCCCTTCCTCACAGAGTCGTACAGCTCCAGCCAAGACCCACCTGAGAAGTCCATCCCCATCTGTACCCTCAAGAACTTCCCAAATGCCATTGAACACACACTGCAGGTCAGTAGGTACCCCAGTAGAGCACACAATAATATATTTTGTACTGAATTGTGAGTGCGTGTGAGTGTTTTAATAGCTTTTGCTGACAATGCATTATCATTCATTCAAAAATGACCACTGCAGTATCTCAGAATTGTAACAATATGATTTTAAATGGAGTAATTAATTTATTGCCCAGCCAGACATCATCATGAAAGACTTCTTCTGATTTAGTGACTTGCTGTATGATTGATATGTACTCAATAATGTCTTCTGTTCAGTGGGCACGCGACGAGTTCGAGGGATTATTCAAACAGCCACCAGAGAATGCCATACAGTACCTCTCGTAAGTTGCCTTCTCTATCATGTTGAAGTGAATGTGATATTATTGTATTTACTTGCATATGACATGCCACTCATATTTTTCTAAGGTTTGATATTAAGAGGCTGTTGCTTTTGTAGTACTTCTATATTACATATAGTATACTAATTATATTTAGAACTCAAAATAAATACTTACTCCCATGCTGAAAATGATTGTTCTTAAACCGACCCTGCTTGGTGAGCAATAGAAACAAAATCTTCATGTGTTTGAAGCCAGCTTATGAGATTCATGATCATTATCCTTACAGAGATCCTAAATTCATGGAGCGTACTCTGAAACTCCCCGGAGCTCAGCCCGTGGAGGTGCTGGAGGCTGTTTACAAGAGTCTTGTCACAGACTGCCCCCACAGCTGGGCTGACTGTGTAGCCTGGGCACGCAACCACTGGCAGTGCCAATACAGCAACAACATCCGCCAGCTGCTGCACAACTTCCCTCCAGAACAGGTACACGTCGAGTTGAATGCATGAAGAATTTAACCGTTAACTTGAGATGCTCGGTGTCTGGGGGTTTCATGGCCTTGTACCCCGTTTATACAGTTGAACAGATTGCAATTGTTTTGACTGAATTGGATCGCCAATCCAATTTTCTTTCTAAAAACTATAATTGTCAGCAAATCTCCAGTCTGACTTTTGTCATTCCCAGCCCCAAAAATATTTTTACCCTTCCCAAAGTGTTTGATTTGATATTTAAAATCGTGTACTTCTAATATATATTGTATATTTCCTCAACTAACTGTATTTAAGTCTATTACAAAAACATTTACAAGATTATATTTGAACACATGTTGTTATAATACCTTAATAATACCATCATCCAATACTGCTTTTTTTTTTTTAAACTGAGTACAGCAGAACAAATCCTAATGCAACCTCTAACTTTTAACTTTAGCTCTTTAGCTCCATGCTGTTGGCAGACAACTCTATGCAACATCCTTGGGAATGAATATAACAAATGACCTTGTTTTTTGTATGCTCCTCTATGGGCTTATTTTTGGCAGTTGTATGCAAAACATTGGTTTGTCATGGATGACAGCATCCAGCAAAAACTGCCTACGCTGACATTCATTACAGCAGAATGATTCCGTTTCCGTTGTCGTCGGAGAGCACTTTGTGCAAACTCATCGGTGTTCAGATTCTGGAGTATCCCTCGAACCTCCTTTCTGTCTGAACATGGCTAAATATCAGTCGGCTAAAACACTGAAAGATCTACACTGCAAAACTTGTTTTCGCATCTTTGCATTGAATTTAGATGCAATTCTCATTGTGTTTGGTGTGAGCAGATCTTTTGTTTCCTGCATTCTGGTGACATTGTATGCATCATTTCATAGTGGAGTTGTCTTTATGTAAAGCAAACGTGTAACTGTGATCCTGCATGGTGATAAGGTGAATCTTTATTTATATATATATTTATTTATTTTTATAATATACTTTATTTTTATTTTATTTTTTTACTTGGACGGCCATCATATACCTGGGTGGCCTTCCCAATAAAAACCCTGTGGGACACACTGACCTTACCCAGATATGTAGGGATACAGTTTTAAAGATTTACACTGATCAGGAACCACAAGGTATGCAGCGTGTGCATCACAGTTTGAACCGCTGAGATGTCTATATGATGATCGACTTTGATAGACCATACGTTGTGTCATCTCTGAAACGCTACCCATATATAGTCAGATGTTTTGATCTCCAATGATGATCCAGCCATGCTAATACTGATGCACCAGGCAGATGCAGTGCGTCTGCCTGTGTGTGAGTGAGTGCAACTCGCCTTCTCACACTGATGTTATCAGTGTGTGCTGAGGAGAAATATGAATGTCTTTTTTTTTTCTTTTTTTTTATGTGACACCCTGGTTCACATCAGATAGGATACCTTTGTTGCATGTCTTCATAAAATGTACATTCCCAGTTATGTAATAGTGATTCTGAAGTACTAATTTATTGTTTCTGGCTCTCAGCTCACCAGCTCTGGTGCCCCCTTCTGGTCTGGTCCGAAGAGGTGTCCTCACGCCCTAGATTTCAGCACTAGCAATGTAAGAGGTCCATTATGTTTCTAACTTGACCATTATCTGCTCTGAACGGTTCCATCCAGTCTCCAGATAGTGACAGAAATGCTCTGTTTTTGTAGGAGCTGCACATGGACTATGTAGTTGCAGGAGCCAACCTGTTTGCCCAGACATACGGCTTGCCAGGCAGCACTGATCGTGCAGGTGTCGTCAAGATCTTGCAGGAGGTCAAGGTGCCACCTTTCACCCCTCGTTCAGGGGTTAAAATCCACGTCTCTGATCAGGAGCTGCAGAATAGCAATTCCTCTGTTGGTAAGAGATGCAAATCTGTGCATTTACAAGAATACTTTCATAAATCTTAAATGATCTTCAGCTAAAGAGATGTCTGAACGATTTATTCTTGGTAATAGCTTATCCATTGAAGTCGGGGGTTACTGCAGATAATGTGAGACGCATCTACAACTGATCTCTTTGTTTATATAGATGACTCAAGACTGGAGGAGCTGAAGGTCCAGCTGCCTTCCCCCGAGTCTTCCAACTTCAAGCTTTGCGCCATTGACTTTGAGAAGGTACCCGATCTTTTCTCCTATACCTGTAGTTGTGTTATTACCTAAACTATGCTGTTGATCCTCAATATATTCTCAACCGGCATTTATTGTAGTCCTGATTTTGTGATGTTGTCTGTCTGTGTTATTAGGATGATGACACCAACTTCCACATGGACTTTATTGTAGCATCATCCAACTTAAGAGCAGAGAACTACGACATTCCCCCCACAGACAGACACAAGGTATGGGCACACTGTTTTATGGCACTGGCTTTGGGTAAATTGACAGTTTCACTGATGTTTTTATAACTTATGTGGAAAATGTATTTTTGAAACGATACATCCACTGAGCTTTTAGAAAGGTACTAAAATTATAAATTGGCAGATCCAAAATGAATGTTTTGTTTATCGCTGTAGAATATCTGACACTTGTTTGCGGCTGCTAACAAAGCTAGTGAGCCAGTGGTATAACGACATTTTTGATGATGAGCGGCGTCACTCCAAACACGACTGCTCAGCGTTAAAAGGAGGCTGCTTCTCCCATGTCTGACTGCTCTCCATCAGGCTGAATATGTGAATATTGACCCACCAACTACAAACAGCCATAGTCCTTGCAGCATTAACTAATCCGACACTGGTTAGACTGTCAAAATGAGCAAGAAAGGGCTTCAGTCTCTGAGGAGCTACATTAGTATTGTTGACTGTTAATCCCAGTTGACCATCAGTCTCCTAACAATGTAGGCTGTAATTAAGATGTAGAAGTTGAAGGGTGACTGAAAAATAAGTAGGAAGAAGCTTTGCTGTTTACTCTGCACTCCACGGCTACACTACAAGCTAAATGATACCTAAAACTAGACGATCTTCAGATTACCATATTTTACATGGCATCACATTTGTAATTGCACAACCTAAAGCCATTGTAGGCCTATAGCTACATGTTGCAACTTAACTTCAAAAGATTCATCACCTGACATGTCTATTTGAGTCTCAATTACTCTGAAATAAATTATGCAGGTTGTGACGAACTTGTCAAGTAATGAGCTGTGGTTTTGTTTAATCCATTCATTAAATAACTGTGTAGAACGTAGGGTGAGCTAACGTACAACATTCTCTCTTCAAGTCTGTTAACCTTCCTGAATCTCTCCACCAATCTTGTTAAACCCCACGTACACCACATTGCTGTAATATCAGTAACCAGGGAGAGTGAGACATCTAGTGGCTTAATGTTATCAAATGGCCTTCTCAATGGTAACCTCCATATGAGCGCAGTGCAAAGTGACAATTAGCCAGTGGGGCAAAGACACTGAGACTTGTATGCTCTAAAATGCACACATGGCTGAATCAGTTACACAAATATGTTCTCTGCTCATGACATTATTACTCTAATATGTATTTACAAAGCAAATAGATGTGTTGCTATACAGTGCTCTGGATTTGGATTGAGCACATTTAATGCCTTCAAACAATAATTAACTTTTTTCTCTTTATCCACTACGCTGGTTCTCATCCCCAACCAATACAGAGCAAACTGATAGCTGGCAAGATCATTCCTGCCATTGCCACTACCACGGCCGCAGTGGTGGGCCTGGTGTGCCTGGAGCTCATCAAGATTGTCCAAGGGCACAAGAAGCTGGAATCATTCAAGAATGGCTTCATGAACTTGGCCCTGCCTTTTTTTGCCTTCTCCGAGCCCATTGCTGCTCCCACACACAAGGTATGCAGCGTGTGCATCACAGTTTGAACCGCTGAGATGTCTATATGATGATCGACTTTGATAGACCATACGTTGTGTCATCTCTGAAACGCTACCCATATATAGTCATTAGATGTTTTGAGCTCCAATGATGATCCAGCCATGCTAATACTGATGCACCAGGCAGATGCAGTGCGTCTGCCTGTGTATGAGTGAGTGCAACTCACCTTCTCACACTGATGTTATCAGTGTGTGCTGAGGAGAAATATGAATGTCTTTTTTCCTTCTTCTTTTCTTGTGACTCCTACTGCACTCTGACGTCATTGGCATCAATCTTTCCTCTGGATTGTTTTTGCAGTACTATGAAATCGATTGGACATTGTGGGATCGTTTCGAGGTCACAGGGTTGCAGAGCAACGGGGAGGAGATGACACTCAGACAGTTCCTGGACTACTTTAAAGTATGTTCTCATCATCCCTTCACTTTACCCAGTGACATTTCCAGCATTCAGTTAACCAAATCTCACTTTTGATCTTCTGTTCTTTGTCAGAATGAGCATAAGTTGGAGATCACCATGCTTTCTCAGGGAGTGTCCATGCTCTATTCCTTCTTCATGCCTGCTGCCAAACTCAAAGAGAGACTGGACCTGCCGTGAGTAACTTTCGTCAAGATCGACATTAAATGTTTTTTCATGTTTTTTTTTTTTTTTTGTTGTATTCATCGTCATAATTGTATTCTTCTGTGTCCTGTAGGATGACAGAGATTGTCACCAAAGTGTCCAAAAAGAAGCTGGGCAAGCATGTGAAAGCCTTGGTGTTTGAGCTGTGCTGTAACGACCTGTCAGACGAAGACGTGGAAGTGCCCTATGTCAGATACACCATCCGCTGAGCTCCACACTGAACCCACCCACAGGGTGGTGGGGATTGCAGGAGGGAGACAGGGGGGGTGGGCGTTTTGAGGAGTTGAGGTGGGGATTGGGGTTGGGTGGGTTTATCCAGGTCAGCTCTATTGGATCAATCAGTTGTTTTTTTGTTCTTTTAAGGCCTGTGGTTTGTGTAAACCTGTGCCTGAGTGTACATAGTCCCAGTAAGCTGATTTAAGGATACGTCTGTGTGTTAGGGATCCAGTTTACGTTCGGTTGTGGGAACAGGGGTGTCATTGGAGGAAGGGAGCACGTATACTGAACCTATTGATGTTTCTCAGTAGTAGAACCTCTCTGCTCAGTTTAATTCTAAGCATTTGTATTCTCTTGGTACTCCTAGCCCAGCTAGTGTCCCTCTGAAACATCCTCAAACTCTTTTGAGTCTTCAGCACTAAAGGAGGGATCTTTTAATCCAGCGAACTGTCTCCCCTCCACTCTACTTGCTCTCTTCCCTCCCTCCTCCCTGTCTAGTAGACCTGGTCCCACATTACTGTTTTTCAAAGATGCACCTCCTTTTTGAATAAAAGAAGTTCATTTAAGAATTCCCAAATTAGTGACATGTATTGAGAATCCATTTTCTACCCATAATTCTTCCCGAGGCCCCAAATTTGAAATTGTAGAAGCGCCTGAAGATCCAACTTAAACCCGAGTCAACAGCCTCTCCTGACTGGAAAATAATCTTGAGGCACCACACACCACCTCGTATAGCACTCTGGCTTTGGAGAGGCTCTTGCACATGACATCAGTTTTCTCTTTATATTTCATGTTTTATTCATTTCTAATTTTGTGGGAGGGTGGGGTGGGGGGACTGGCAGTTTTGGCACACACCTTTTAGATCATGAATGGTCTTTCTACTCTGTTAACTCCAAATGACATTACAGTATAAACAAGGCAATGAGATGTATCTTGAAATGGGAGCACTTAGTGTGATAGTGAATAAACATGTAAAAACACACCTGAATTTGTGTGCTTATTTGACTTTTTCTTTTTCTCTTTTTGTAACTGTAATGCATCTAATTAAATGTCACTTGTGGTTTAACATTTCAACAAGCATTTTAAATATCTCAGATACTCGTGTTTTTCCTGTCTAACCTGGTTCTGGAACATTCTTCAGAAGTTATATTATAGAACACATCCGAGATGATTTACAAAATGAGCACATCATGACGAGTTGTGCATTTAGTCTATTTCCTCTTGTCACAACATTTGAGTTAATCCAATCAGGTTGTTTGGTTTGCGATGTGGTGAAAGAGTTTGATCTGTTAGGTTTGAGCATGCCTGTAAGACGAGCGGATATGCGAGTATGTGCAACCCTAAAGGATGTGGTTGCGTGTGAGATGAGGAAGAAAGTGAGTAGGAAGGAGTAAACTGAACTCTGATGAGCTCGTATGTGTTTGTTACCAAAACGGAGAAAAGACTACTGTGAATTTGGATTATTTTCTTTCTTTTTTTATTTTTAATTTCTGTGAAGATGCATTGAAAACCGAGAAAAAAAATGGAAGTGGAGGAGACTGCTGAATCGAGGACTTCCTGGTACGATACCTTTTACGTTCGTTATCCGTTTCAAGCTTGTGGTGCTCCGTAATGTTAATGCTGAGCTCAGGTTGTGGTAAGGAACGACGTCCAACAGGGTAGTAGTGTTCAGTTGGGGCCATGAATAGTATCTAAAGTTGGTACACATTTGGTGTCATGGTAACAAACCCATTGACCTCTTTAGTGATCCAGATATTAGTATTAATAATGTACCTTTCTACAACTCCAGGCACAGATTTGTTAAATTAGTGACGTGGACACGCTGTTAAGATCCATCCATCTGATTGTTTTAAGTGGGTTGACATCACTGTGAGTATGCCGGTTTGTGTTTTGTACGTTTTAGGTCTACAGCCCAAGGAGAGACAAACTCCATCCCTTGCGACCATGCTGGGGTAGGTCATCCCATCTACCTTATTTCTTTCACCTCCTTTCATCTAAAACCTGTGTGTGTGTGGGGGGGCTTCTCCTAAAAATCAAAAACTCACTTTCATATAAATGTCTGTTTATTTAGAAGAAGAGAAAACAAGACCCTGAACCTGTGGTCCGAATCATAGAGGTGAGTGATTGCTGACATGCGCTATTAAAATGGTTCCAGTACTTCTTTCTCATCTTCACATCTCGGTCTTTCTGTAACTAGCGGAAGTTAGTCAACTTTACCTTTGTGACCACAATGCTGACTGCAGAGCTGATGAGACATTGTGTTCAGTTGTGCAGCTAGAAGCTCTCTGAAGCCACAAACCTCTAATGTTGTCTATATGTATAGATATCTGTATATATTAAGGTATGTATATATATTTATACACATCTATCGATATACATATTTATAGATATGTGTATATATATATATATATATATATATATATATATATACTGTATATCAAAGTAACAAGCTGCTCCTCTGAGTCTCTAAGCTTTTTAATCTTTAATATTTCCTTTAACTAACTGATAGTAAACAGTGAAATATGAATATTCATACTGCAAATTCTGCTCTGTTTGCATCAGGAAAGCACAAAGTTATTGTTGTGTAATGGTATTATTAAATACTCATATCAGTACCCTGTATCAGCCCGTACTGAAATTGAAGTACTTGTACTCGGTCTGAAAACAAGTGGTATCGGTGCGTCCCCATTTGTCGACGCTTCAAATTCTGCTGCATATGCACCTTTTTGACATTTATCTTTGCGTTCCCACAACAACACACAGAGAAAATGTGTGTTTAATTGTAATGAATCCACAGCTACCCCGCGATTAATCTGATTACAGGTTTAAACATTTCAGACACTGTGAATTTTCCCCTTTTTTTGTTTTGCTGTCATCATTATGTGTATCATAAATATATAATTTACTGCAGCTATCCGAGTACATCTCACTCTCGTATAATAGTGAATACAGATGAAGTGGTGAGTGTGGCACATACAGACAGTTTCAACCTCCTTCCTCTTTGAAAGAGTCACACAGGAAACGAGAGATCTGCACCATGCAACATCTCACCCCTCTCGACATCTCTTTCCTGAACTCTCATCTCTTTCTCAACTTGTTCTATTTTCTAACCCGTTATGTTTTATCAGGATGAAGAGGAAGATGAGGAGGGGGAGATGATGTCTGACCACATGAGGGATTCAGAGGTGAGGTGCCCCCTTTTTTTTTTCTTTTTTTTTGAGATGCCAGATGTGTTTTCAGTTGTTTTAAAGGCTTCTATTCAGTCAGTAATACTTTGATGATGAATGACCCCCTGATGAGGTGGGGGCCATTTTGTTCAAACGTGATCAAATCTGGGTTCTTAAGTTTGTTGTTTTAATTTAATTTTAGGAGCCCAGTAACAAAAGGGTCAAACCTGTGGTTAAGTCCAACAGCCTCACGGGTGTCATCACCCCTTTGAAGACCCCTGCTCTGAAACGCATTGGACAGTCCATTTCGGTAACGACACACGCACAGACACACACACACACACACAGACACAGACACACACACTCGCACTCGCACACCTGTTGTTCTTGAAAACCAATAGCTGTATAGTTATAGTCTACTCTGCTCATTTCACAGCGGTCTATTAGTTTTCGCACAGAGGCTCGACCTTTGCCCCCTGCTCCCCTGCGATCTCGCACGAAGGCCTCGTCCTATCCACGCCGGCGCAACAGCCAATGCTGGAGTGACACTGTGGAGAGTCATGACCTCACTGCGAAGGAGATCAAACGACAAGAGGTGGGAGCGGCCGCGTGCTGAATTTCTGTTGGATGGTTTCCAGGGGTCACGCTGCGGGGCGGTGGTCACAGGCGGGTGACCGCTCTTCATGCCTGTGAAGCGGCTGTAACGCACACACGGGTTATGAAAGAGGATGTGAGCTGGCACTCAAGGCTCGACTTCCTGTTTTTAACAATCAGCTGTGATGGCTCATGCTGTCTTGTGTATTTCACATCTTGTGTGTTCGTATGTGTGACTTACGCTCGCGTCCACGTGTTGGTGTTGGTCCTGCAGGTGATCTATGAGCTGACTCGGGGAGAGAGAGAACTCATTGAGGACCTCCTCCTGGTCCAGAAGGTACTTGACCACCAAGCAATAACATTTGACCTTTATCACTTTATATCGGAACAAGATCATTCATTCTTTCATACACGCTTGGTACTGCGTTTATGCTTTCCTTCCCTTTGTCTCCTGGTCTCTACCAGGTCTACTACGAGCCCATGCTGAAGTTGGACATCCTGACAGAGAGTGAGCTTGGACAGATCTTTGGTACACTGGTTTCTCTCGTTCCTCTCCATCAAGGTAAACCATCCCTCTGCTTTGCACCTCCTCATGTTATCATAAGTGAGTGAGTGAAAGGTGCTATATGATGAGTTTTCCTGGATAAAATGCATAAAGCATAGTTCGCTCCACTAAATGTCAACTATTACAATAGATTTTGCAAGCGTTGCCATTGCTCATTCATTCACATCTGGTTGCATGTTGAAACTGAGTTGTTTGACTTTTTCAAGTAAAGGAGGTTGAATGAGTTGAATGTGACGTTCTCTTGTCTCTGAGTCGTAGTAACACCAGCGTTTAGTGAGCAAAGATCAGTAAGAATTCATCTGTTTGTTTCACACCAGATCTGCTGAGTCGTCTTGAGCGGCTGAAGGGATCGGGGAAGACAATCGGACAGGTGGGGCCCACTCTGATGAACTGGGTGAGTGTTTCCATGGAGACCAAGGACTGAGAGAGAAAAGGAGAAGAGGGCACAACCCATCTTCACTCTCTCTAGTTCCTGTACTTCCTCTGTTATGTTCCTCTCTAAACCGTGTTACACAGTTCAGTCTGCGTGCGTCTTTTCTTTTAAGTGACTCCACGTTTCATCTCCTTGCTCCTCCTGTGTTCCTCTCCGCAGTTCCCTTGCCTGGAAGCCTATGTGACGTACTGCTGTAACCAGGTGGGGGCCAAAGCCTTGTTGGACCTGAAGAAGCACGAGAAAAGAGTTGAGCACTTCCTGCGTCTGTGTCAGGAGTCTTCGTTCAGCAGGAAACTGGACCTGTGGAACTTCCTAGACCTCCCTCGGAGCCGTTTGGTCAAATACCCGCTGCTGCTGAAAGAGATCCAGAAGTGCACGCCTCCAGAGCACCCGGATGAGGACACGTTGCCTGATGCTGTGAGTTGGTGTCCTACTCATTCACATTCAAGTTTTTCAGGTTCTGAAATATCTCCTCATTGGCAGGTTATGCAAGACGTGTGCTACTTGATCAGAGTTTCCTTTGAATTTGCCAGTAATGATTATTCATATGATTGCATGAATAATATTTCATAGACACTGTGCATAATACACATTAAACTTCTACTTATTTATTGCTACTCGTGTAATGATCTTTTTTTAATTTTTTTTATTGTTGCATGAAAATCAAGCGTTGCTTGATACTATTTATCCGTCTGACTCTTCGGATTATAATACACTAATCCAGACTATTAAAACCTAGGACTGTTAATATCGATCAAAACCAACTTAAGTGTTCTATATTTAGGCTTTATAGGGTTTTTTACCCCCTTAATCTGAAATCCATCAGATTGTAAGTATGGGAAATCCACAAACTTGATTTTAGCTAATATTTCCCTTTTTAACCCTAAAATAATTAGCACATTGGCACTTCCAAATGATAGCAAGAGATACTTTTATAAAGATGAACTTCAGTAACCAGTGATCATGGTTATTTACTTATTATTGTTATTTTTTTTATTTCATTTATAGTAAATATTGCAATATGTTTATAGTTTTTGGTCAAATTAAATGAATATGCAAGAAACTATACATACTACACATGATGATTTAGCTTTTGCTTTAATATATAATGTGAGTTGTATCCTATTCACCAAAATGAAATGCCTGATGAAATGCATTCAGTTTGTGTAAGACGACTATATTGACTACTATATCTTGTTCAGTTGGAGCTGGTCCAGAGCATCGTGGCGGAGGTGAACAAGAAGACGGGAGAGGCTGAGTGTCAGTTCTACAGGCGGTGGCTCGCATACCTCGAAGACAGTCAGAGACTACCAGAGATCCAGCAGTCCCGCTTCCTCTACTGCCATGGAGAGCTCAAGAACAACAAAGGCCAGGTAGCAGCTGTCTCTCTCTCTCTCTCTCTCTCTCTCTCTCTCTCTCTGTCTCTCTCTCTCTCTCTCTCTCTGTCTCTCTCTCTCTCTCTCTCTCTCTCTCTGTCTCTGTCTGTCTGTCTGTCTGTCTGTCTGTCTGTCTGTCTGTCTGTCTGTCTGTCTGTCTCTCTCTCTCTCTCTCTCTCTCTCTCTCTCTCTCTCTCTCTCTCTCTCTCTCTCTCTCTCTCTCTCTCATGTTAACTACTGTAAGGGTCCTTGGATTGAATGTTCAAATATTGAGTTAAATGTATCTCTAACCGTGTGTGTGTGTGTGTGTGTGTGTGTGTGTGTGTGTGTGTGTGTGTGTGTGTGTGTGTGTGTGTGTGTGTGTGTGTGTGTGTGTGTGTGTGTGTGTGTGTGTGTGTGTGTGTGTGTGTGTGTGTGTGTGTGTGTGTGTGTGTGTGTGTGTGTGTGTGTGTGTGTGTCAGCGGCTGCATGTATTCCTGTTTGAGCTGGCCTTGGTGCTGACCAGGCCTGGAGAGGACAGAGATGGAGGTCACATATTCCACGTGTACAGACAGCCTCTGCCCAACGCCATGATAAATCTGGAGGAGATCCCAGATGGGGAGGCTTGTGGAGGGGGCACCTTCAGGGGAGCCTTCACCGGAGGAAATGATAAAGGTAACATATACATACAATATTTACTAGTTATTTTCATTGAAGATCATCTATTGATATGTACACTTTATTGCCAAAGGTATTCACTCAGCCATCCAAATAATCTAAATCAGGTGTTCCAATCACTTCCATGGCCACAGGTGTATAAAAGCAGCACCTCGGCATGCAGACTGTTTCTACAAACATGTGTGAAAGAATGGGTCGCTCTCAGGAGCTCAGTGAATTCCAGCGTGGTACTGTGATAGGATGCCACCTGTGCAACAAGTCCAGTCGTGAAATGTCCTCACTCCTAAATATTCCAAAGTCCACTGTCAGTGGGATTAGAACAAAGTGGAAGTGATTGGGAACGACAGCGACTCAGCCAAGAAGTGGTAGACCATGTAAAATGACGGAGCGGGGTCAGCGGATGCTGAGGCACATAGTGCACAGAGGTCACCAACTTTCTGCAGAGTCAATCACTACAGACCTCCAAACTTCATGTGGCCTTCAGATTAGCTCAAGAACAGTGTAGAGAGCTTCATGGATGGGTTTCCATGGCGATCAGATGCATCCAAGCCATACATCAGCAAGTGCAATGCAAAGCGTTTGATGCAGTGGTGTAACGCCGCCACTGGACTCTAGAGCAGTGGAGACGTTCTCTAGACGGACCAATCACGCTTCTCCATCTGGCAATCTGATGGACGAGTCTGGGTTTGGCGGTTGCCAGGACAACGGTACTTGTCTGACTGCATTGTGCCACGTGTAACGTTTGGTGGAGGGGGATTATGGTGTGGGGTTGTTTTTCAGACAATTCCATGCTCCCAACTTTGTGGAACAGTTTGGGGACGGCCCCTTCCTGTTCCAACATGACTGTACACCAGTGCACAAAGCAAGGTCCATAAAGACATGGATGAGAGAGTTTGGTGTGGATGAACTTGACTGGCCTGCACAGAGTCCTGACCTCAACCCGATAGAGTGAATAAGAGTGGAGACTGAGAGCCAGACCTTCCCTCCAACATCAGTGTGTGACCTCACAAATACACTTCTGGAAGAATGGTCAAAAAGTCCCATAATCACACTCCTAAACCTTGTGGAAAGCCTTCCAGAAGAGGTGAAGCTGTTATAGCTGCAAAGGGGTGACCGACGTCATATTAAACCCTTAATAACCCTTAGACGTCACTTAAGTTCATATGAGAGTCAAGGCAGGTGAGCAAATACTTTTGGCAATATAGTGTAAAACAGGCTACATTTAGAAACGTCAGGTTTATTGATACCTTTAGTTTCAAGCAGGTGAAAGGAGGGTTAAAGATGTTTAAATTAAGATTGAGAGAGAAAGCCTTGCCTCTCCACTCCCATTAGTTGACATTAAACCTTCCACCTTGCTTCCACTAAGTGTCCTCCCTCCCCCTCTCTGTCTCCATCTCCCAGTCAAGAACTGTTTCCGTGTGAGCAGCAGGGGGCGCTCCAAAGCTCACCCTTTCTGCCTGCAGGCCAACGACTCCTTCAGCAAGCAGCAGTGGATCACCCGTCTGCGCCAAGCGATTGTCCGGTCGCGAGACAGTACCGCTCAGACCAGCCAGTCGCAACTGTCCGGTCACCCGGACCCCGACCTGCATCACATAGCCAAGCTCAGCCTCAGCTCGGACACAGAGATGGCAGATCTGACCAGTCACTGACTGGGGATCAGAAGCCTGGGGGAGTGTCTGTAGATCTGTACATTGACATTGGGGGGGGTAAAATGAAATGTGAAAGATGATTGTGCTTGGACAAACGTATAGATTTTTCTACCTGGATTTAGTCTTTTCCTGGATTTGCCGTTGGATTGTGTGGATTGTGGTGATGTTAGTTGTACAGTTTGAGAACAGTATTACAGAGTGTGGATTTAAAGTGTAAAATGTTTCCATTGTTTTGTTTTTTAAATAAACTGACACGTAAATGTTGTTGAGGTACCTGGCAAAGTAGAAAAAGAGGAGTCTTAGTACAGCCAACAAGAGCTGCACAGAAAGATTAGTGATGATTATTCTCTCTCTCTCTCTCTCGCTTTCCCTCTCTCCTCTCTCTCTCTCTCTCTCCCTCCCTCCCTCCCTCTCTACTTCTCTCTGACCTCTCTCTGTCCTCCCTCTCTCTCTCTTTCTCTCCCTCCCTCTCTCTCTCTGTCCTCTCTCTCTCTCTCTCTCTCTCTCTCTCTCTCTCTCTCTCTCTCTCTCTCTCTCTCTCTCTCTCTCTCTCTGACACTGGTGAGAGGGCAGGGGAGAGACTTTCAGTTCTAGCCTCGGCACACAGTGAAACAGTAGACGTCCCTTTATGCATATTTAACAGCTCAGCAGGTGAGGAGCACAGTTCGGTTGGGACAGTTTGTCCACATATAGAGTGACCAAGTGATCAGGTGAGTCCAAACCACTTTGCCTATTTGCTAATGCTAAACTATTTGTCAGAAATGTTTTGCAAACAAACTTTGCAAGATTGTATTTCTTATTTGTGCAAAACAGCAATGAGAATGTTTCAGGACATACCTCGGCCGTGAGATTCTGCATATTCTGTTTCATTGGTTATTTACTTGACTCTCAATAATGACCACTTAAGGTGACTTTCCGACCTGTGTGCATGCTGCAGTTATGAGAGGGAATTGCAAGCCATGATAGGGATTCACCTAAAGGGATGCTCATTTGCAAATCAATCCTGCTTTTCTCCCCCCGCAGCTAAATGTCATCCCATTTGCCTGGAAAAAAGAAGATACTTTCTCTCTTGTGAACTACCGTCACATACTGCTCACCTTTGACATTGCATGTGGGGGAAAAAAACACTGGTGGTGCAGCCTTTCCAGTTTGAGGTGGAATTTATTTCTTTGGGAAGTCCTTCCATGTGTCTCAGGAGACATGGTAGACACCGCTGACTTGTACCAGTGAATAGGATGCCCGGAGCCAGTGCTGTCAATGTTGAGGGCTCTTGTGAGGCCCTGTGTCGAACCCTGGTCTCCCAGAAAGGCCTCCAGAGAGAGACGGCTGACATCTCCCAATCTGTTCTCTACACCTCACTGATGGGTCTGCTGCTGGTCACCGACAACGAGGTGTGCAAAACGCAATATCGAGCAAACCTTGAATTTATGGTCAAACCTGCAAGCCTGGTGGTCTTGTATGTTTATTCTTGCCGTGGGATTTATGACACACACCTAAACATAGACAGAGATTGTGTAAAGGAATTAGAGAGTACACACCAGTACACACGTGTTTAAGCACCTGTCAGCACTCCTTGGTCTCTAATAGGATGAATGCTTCAGGCTGACCTCCTTTTAGCCACTGTTGTTATGCTAATGGTTTAAGAAGGCTAAATCTGTCCTACCAGTACTGTACACACACTGTGTCATGCAGACACAGCAAGGGTCAAATATTAGGGCACATACTATGTGAACCAGTGTACACAAACGGCCTGTATTCTTGCTGATGTAACTGATCAGTGGTTCGGGTGAGAAGCTTCCTGTGTTGTCTTTATTTTACAGAAAGAGCAGCTCGCCATAGGAAGTGGAAGGGTTGGCCTTAGGAACACTGGAAACACAGTAAGTTAAAGGATGCAGCATGTGCCTTAGGCAAAAACTCCTTTAACAAAACACTTTTACCAGAATCCATTTTGCCTAAACAACCATTTCCTCTCTACTTTGTCACCAACTTAGTGTTTCCTGAATGCAGTTGTCCAGTGTTTGTCTCACACACGTGGCCTACGGGACTACAGCCTCCTCATGTCCTACAGGGATGAGAAGTTCTCCAAAGAGGACGCTAAGCTCATGGAAGGTATGTTCCTCTCTCCTGCCGTTCCCTCCTCTCCCAATTGTTGAGAGGTCCCTCGATGTTTTCATCTTTTCTCATTTCTCCGCGTCTTCCTGTGTCAGCTTTCTCTCAGGTGTTGTCAGGCCTTTGGGACGTAAATGAAGGGGACACAGTAGTAAACCCACGACAGTTTTACAGTGTTTTTAAAGAAGCCGTGCCTTACTTCAGTGGATACAGGTGAGAACGTAGATGTTTCTTTACTTTCCATGATACCTGAAAGCAATAGCATAGCATCTTCAACTTATTCGGCGTCGGGTTGCTGTGGCAACGGAAACCATTTCAGTAAATGTTCTGCTTTACCGCCACGGGTATAGAGTGATTATAAAGTTGAGATCTGTGTAGAAATATCTACCATGACATGAAGAAATCTTTGTCTCTGTGTTTAACTCAGTCAACAGGATGCACAAGAGTTCCTCAGGTTCCTATTGGACAAGTTGCACACAGAAATCAACCGCAGACCCTACGTTCGACGGACAGGGATGGAGCCTGAACAAAAGTTCGCCAGATTTAGGTCTGTCTGTCTGTCTGTCTGTCTGTCTGTCTGTCTGTGTGTGTGTCTGTGTGTGTGTGTGTGTGTGTGTGTGTGTGTGTGTATCTGTGTGTCTGTCTGTCTGTCTGTCTGTGTGTGTGTGTGTGTGTGTGTGTGTGTGTGTGTGTGTGTGTGTGTGTGTGTGTGTGTGTGTATCTGTGTGTCTGTCTGTCTGTCTGTCTGTCTGTGTGTGTGTGTGTGTGTGTGTGTGTGTGTGTGTGTGTGTGTGTGTGTGTGTGTGTGTGTGTGCGCACACACAGATCATCCTGTCCTTCAAACTTTGATGTCCTTCATGTGATCACATCTTTCTCTCGTCTCTTGTCCTGTAGAATTTCTGAAGAGGCAGCCGCCATGTGGAAGAAGCACTTGGAGAGGGATGACAGCAGAATAGTGGGTGAGAAGAGCCATCTAGTCGTAGTTGTCTGTCAGACTCCTCTGCATTATATGTTGGATGAAGACAACCCACTGTTGATTCCTTCTCCACTTCACAGACCTGTTCTCGGGCCAGCTGAGGAGCTCGCTGCATTGCTCGGTGTGCTCCCACTACTCCAACACATTCGATGTGTTCTGTGATCTGTCGCTGCCCATTCCCAAACGGAGCTCTGCTGGAGAGGTCACGCTGAGGGAGTGCCTGGCCCTCTTCTCTCAGGAGGAGAAACTGGACAAGGAGAACTCACCAGTAAGTTAACAGTGTGCAAATGCAATTGATTACTATTCATCAGTGTTGCTCTAAATTTGGGGTCAAAGTTCAATGATAGCATGAATGGTTTTGTCCAAAAATGTATTTTTTTCCCACTTATAACCTATGGTTTTTATATCCTTTTTTTCCATTTAAGTCAATATTTCTATATTTATTATATTTGTTTGTACAATTTAAATATCATGGTAAAAGAAATACAGTAATAGAGCAGCAGCTCATATTTGTAGAGGGAGGATGGACACAAGGGGCCTAGACGGTGTCGATACAAAACAGCTCTATCAAATATAATCCTAAACATCACACAAAGAGAAAGCAATTAAAAATAACATCAACAGGAAAGCAAACCATAAAAGTGGGAACTGATAATCAAAAACAAGAGAAAAGATTAAAACAAATAAAATGTTATTTGGCACTGGGAATTAGATGTTTTTTCATGTTTTCTTGTTGTTGTTGATCATGAAGTACATTTTGTTTTGCATTTCAATCCTTTCTTCAGTACTTCCTCTGAATTAAAAGTATCATTTAAATGGATCAGAAGTATATGAGTTTGTAGCATCCCACATTATAATTGTTAATATAAGGATCAATTAAGCTGGAACATTTTCATCCTATCTTCATCTGAACAACCTTCTTGATCCTCACCAGTCTGGTTTCAAGGCAGGCATTCATGTGTGTGTGTTTGTGTTTCAGATGTGTGACAGATGTAACAGGCATACAGAGAGCACCAAGCGCCTTTCCATCCAGAGGTTTCCCCAGGTTATCGTGATCCGTATCCTTTACAACTACTCAGAATATTAACCTTAGTGTTGTTCTTGTGCAGGAAGTTATGATGATGCTTAACAATCTTGTTCAGATCTGAACCGTTTCACGACATCACGGTGGTCTATCAGTAAAAGCACAGTGTACGTGTCCTTCCCACTCACTAACCTGGACCTTGGACGCTACGGGCCTGCCGACTGTGGTATCAAAACTAATCCATGCATTATCTCCTTGTAGTTGCTTGAGTCAAACATTGTGGGATACTGTTAAATAACGAGCCAATTAAAAACAATACAATGCAGTAAGAATTACTCTTATCTTGGCATTTAATCAACTGCTCATGTGTTACTTTTAATTTGAGATTTTTAGTCATTTCTTAAATGTGACGGATGAAGATGATTTCTTTCAATAGGTTATTTCAAAAATTAATATAATTTCATCTAATGCAAGATGAGTTCTGAAGAGTGGAATAAGTGAATCATAATGCATGTCCCCCACAGGTCCAGTTCTGTATGATTTATATGCAATATGTAACCATGCTGGGACGGTGAACATGGGTCACTACACAGCCTGCTGTTCTGATGAAAATGGTTGGTGCTTCTACAATGACTCTAGGTGAGACTCACCCTGCACCCAAATCATTTTTTTAGTATGAAATGCCCTGCAAACTGCATGATCTATGTACAAGTGCACTGTGTCTGGGGTCATCTTTATTGAGACACAGGTACTATAACAAACTGGAGCTGTTTCTCATGATTACTCTCCATCTACCCAACTACAGTGTGACTCCAGTCTCAGAGAACCAGCTTCAGACCAATCAAGCCTATGTGCTGTTCTACCAGCGCAGCAACAGCACCACCACAGTCAGGAAATAGACCCCAGACTGGCTGAGCCATGCAGCCAATCAGAGCCATAGCTTCAGTGACCATAGAAACAAGTAGAGGCAACAGTGCTAACGTGTTCATCTATGGACAGCTCAATCTCAATGAGCATGCCCTCAAATAAAATGTGAAGAGGATAAGAGAGAAGCCATGCTGACTTGAAAGAGGACTTGAAGAGGCGATCTCCCCTGAATCCAGGATTATAAAGAGTCTCAGTGAGGGAGCAGAGACAGCTCTCAGATTGCCGCCTTAGAGACCCTGCTTCTCAGGCAGGAGTGAGCGGTTTACTTGCACAGAGCTCTTAATGTAAGATAAGTGTGATCCATGCTTGAGATGCAACATAAACCCAAATGAACAAAGATAAATGTTGGGTGGAATAGAAATTGGAAAATGTTTGATGACTACTTTGTTACATTGGGTTTCATTTAAAGCTACAGCTTTGTGAAATCGTACAGTACTTTAACTCAGTATGTAAATGTATGGAGCTTACTACCGGTATATGCATTATGTTAAGCTACAGCTACCCCTGAAACATTCAAATGGGCTATATTATCCCTCCAACTGATTTATTATTTCTATGGAAATATTCTTATATGTATGTACATATGTATATATTTTACATTTGTGTTAACCAATTAAGCATTTGAAAGTAGCATATTGTAGGCTATTATTGATATTTGAAACCGTCAATAAAAGACCAATGAAAATTCTGATGATTTGACTTGAACTTTTCATTGAGTGAACAGCCTGTTATTTTTAATGTTTTATTTGTTTTAATGTATCACTCATATATGAATGTGTTAAATAAACAGCTCATATTTTATAAAGCCCAGTTAACATGTAAGTAAATGTGCCGCAGCCTACTGACGGGTGACGTCCATTTGCGCATGCGTATTAGCGGTGGGCGGAGTTCTCCAGTCGGTCAGGAAGAGGAGAAAGGCGGACACAGAAACATCAATCGGTAATCTTACTCAACGATAGTTTTTAAACTTTGTGCCGCTACTTGTTTCCGTCGCAGAAGAATCACAGTCGTGCGAAGAAGGCTGCGGTTATTATTTCAGAGAGAATATATTGAATGACAGCAGCCAAACCTACGGGAAACACCGTTAGCTTTCTTGCTAACTAATGTTAGCTGGTTTGACAGGCCCGGACTGCACTGCACAGCCTTCCAGCAGGAATGGGAACACAGCACGGAAATGTGCTCTGTTTACTCCCTCTACCTCCGAGGCAGCCTCTCGGTCTGCCTGTCGGCTCGCTTTGATCAAGATATTTTAATAAAACTCTTAATGTCAGGAGGCCGGTTTCCTGCCGTTACTAACGTTGGCCGAGCTGTTGACGTTGTGTGCCAACCAGGGGGAACCGAAGAAGCATAAAACGCTGTGTAGTTGCTCCAGTTAAGTTTAGAAGTCGTATTCATCGTGTATTTGGGGCAGTGAGCTATTCGTAAAATGATGTCTGGGTGTGTTATTAGTGGAGAGTAACTTCGTGAATTCTGATAACCTTGTTAAAGAGTATAACCTTGTGTTGGACTCTTTTCCACAGATGGCTGCTATCAGGAAGAAGTTGGTGATAGTTGGGGATGGTGCATGTGGAAAGACCTGCCTGCTCATCGTCTTCAGTAAGGACCAGTTCCCAGAGGTCTACGTCCCCACTGTGTTTGAGAACTATGTGGCAGACATCGAAGTAGATGGGAAGCAGGTGAGACAAAAACGGTGGGGGGAACACACAGGGTCCTTGCGCAAACTATAGTGCCTAGTAAAATGAGTATGAAGAGTTAATAACTTAATTTCACTTAGTTATCCAACTGTCAAAGTTGTTATGATATCGGGTGAGTTGGAATGTAATGTTGAATGTAATTTAATGTCTGAATTGAAATGGTAAAGCAATTACTGCTGCGACTTACAATTGTATTCAATAATGTTTCATCTGTTTATCTTTTACTCAAATTGTTGTTGCCCAAGTTGGCATCATTGTTTCATCAATTTAAATATCTGTAAATCGGTTTACTATACTGTAGGATCCTGAAAAGCAACACATTCTCACATTTTACGCTGTCACATGTTGGGAATTTATGCTTGAAAAAAATTAATATAAATAGGTTACCAGAATAGTTGCTGCTGATAACTATTGTTGACTTTATTATTCAACTAATTGTTGCAGTTCTACTTCAAATAGCACATTTTAACTTTAAAAAAGACTAAAAATACAATTATTAATACTGATTATTTTCTGTATCTAATCAATGTATTTATCTAATTGATTAATCAACTAAGCATTTCTGCACTAAAATCAATTACCATATTTTCCCCAAATGTTTTTTTAAATGACAGTTCAGTTCGACTTCCAAAAAGCAAAAAATGCAATACCAACAACATCTAGAGATGGGCATTGATATTGGACATTTTGGAGATTTGTAGCTTTGCAGAACCAGAGAGGGCGTGATGTGTAACACAACAAGGCCGACAGTAATGTGACGTTTTGTGCTGGAAACACGGTTAGCCCATCAAAACAACAACGAAAGGTGAACTTTTGCTTGTCATGCATACATTTACATGACTCTTCAACCGCAAGCAAAGTTGCTGTGCATCATAAACATGTTGATGCATACAATGGCTCACAACATCACCCAGGAGCAAGCGTTTCAGCGCGACAGTGTCAAGAATGTACTCCCTTAACAGACTTTGGCAGACCAGGCTGTTGGGTTCCATCTGTATTCAGTGTTGGTAGTAATATTTGTAGTAGTAGTAGTAATATTAACAGTAGTCGTCCATGGTGGCAGGCACAGCCCTGTTTAGATTATTCTATCTCCAACATGTCGCTGAACAAAAAGCAGTCAATGTTGAGCAGCATCACAGCGGGGCAGGTGCAGCCAGAATATGGTGCTTTCATTGGCCAAATCAGGGCAGGTAGCAGTCGAGTAAGTGACAGTAGAGATGCAGATTTGAATACATTCCTTTAATCAATAGTCAGCTGCCTTCATAATACAAGCGGTAAGCATCAAACAAGACCATATCGGCAGTGCAGTCAGGGTCAGGTTCCACCATGATCCAGGGAAACCTATTTAAAGTATATAAACAATGGACAATTGGTATGCATAATCATGTTACTTGCATATTCTTAATCTTGAATTGCCATTCCATACCATTTATTTATGCATCTGTCTTTGCATGTCACTCTCTTCTCAGGTAGAGCTAGCACTTTGGGATACAGCAGGTCAGGAAGACTATGACAGACTGAGGCCTCTCTCCTACCCCGACACTGATGTTATTCTCATGTGCTTCTCTGTAGACAGCCCTGACAGTTTAGGTATTGTATTTGCAACAGTCACACCACTACATATCAGACACCTTGTGATTGTGATATATATTTCTAATTACTGATTTCTCCCTCTAATCTGCAGAGAATATTCCAGAAAAGTGGACACCTGAAGTGAAACACTTCTGTCCAAATGTTCCCATAATCCTGGTGGGCAATAAGAAAGATCTGCGCAATGATGACCACACCAGACGAGAGCTCGCCAAAATGAAACAGGTCAGATTATAGTTCAAAAATATGCTGATATGTGCGTGTTATGTTTCTTTATTTGAACTTGATTTGCACAAAGAACATTTACATCTCTCCTTGCAATATTTATTGCAAGGAGAGATGTAATGTACCAGTTTTTTTTGTTGTTGGTGTAAAAGTGCAAATGTAAACCTCTCTGATATCTGTTTCCAGGAGCCAGTCAAATATGACGATGGCAAAGACATGGCGACCCGCATCAGTGCCTACGGCTACCAAGAGTGTTCTGCCAAAACCAAAGATGGTGTGAGAGAAGTCTTTGAGATGGCAACTAGGGCAGCTCTGCAGGCCAAAAAACGTGGAAAGAAGTCCACCTGCCTTCTTTTATAGGTTCTGGGGGAATAAGGAGCTGCCGTCAAGCACAGATCGAAAGGGCAGTTTCCATTGCGATTTGATGGGAGAAAATTGGGGAGGGCCCAGAACTTTTGCAGATGCTCAATTTCTTCTCACCAAATTATCCTCAGCAAATTAAACCAGGTCTTAAATGATTTGATGGGCTTCTAAACCCTGGTCCTATATGTGTACATTACATTATGTGCCATTTTGCTCTCACCTATCAAACACTTTCAGATCTAAAATTCTGCAGGGCGGGTGGTGAGGTGGTGGGGAGTGATTTGAAGTTGAGTAGATTTAACAGGGGTTAAAATGTGCCATCATGGGAATGAAGCGAGAAAAGGTCCTAACCAGACCAAAACAGTGGGGACATGAGAGAAAAAGGCAGAAAAGAATATATAAAAAAGGTTTGAATTAAGACCAAGTATAAGTGGATTTTACACAGTATCGCCTACATGTAGTGCCTTGAGAGCAGTGGTCAAGAAGAGTTAAGTTGTGGGTAGGGATTCATGACTTCGATGGGGTATTACTTTGTCATTTGTAGTGTCCACACATCATATTTGTGAATGCTTTCTCCTCGTCATTGACTTTGCTTCTTCAGGCCCATATTCTGACTCAGGCGCTATGCAGGGGTATGCCTAAACTAGATTGTATGAGATATTTTCCCATACTGTATTACTTACCTGTACTTTAGAGAGCGAGAGTGTGTGTGTGTGTATGTGTGTGCAACTGTATGGTGGTTTGTTTTCTCCAGTGCAGGTCTGCATGCAGTGAATGTGTGTATATTTTGTGTGGGTGTGTATTAACATATGTGTCTATGTACTGTATGCATGGAAAGGTCTTCTGTGTTACTGACCTAACCCCTTATTTCCATGCCAAAGTTACCCCTGATGGCCACATTTTATGGCTCAGATGGGTAATGGAATTAACAGCTACTCAGAGTGACATAGAACGTTTCACTTTACTGGAAGACATTGTACTATGCCTAGAGGCACAATCAGGTTAAACATTTAGTTTTTAGGACCTTTTTTTTGTTTACCAGAGATTCATTTGATTGTGTTAATCGGTGGGTCAAATCATGAGTGGTGTAGTTAATAAGTTGAATATTCCTTCAGATAGATGATAGACTTATCTTATTACTATAATGTCTATTATGTACTGTATGTCTTACAAGGCTTTGTAAGGACATGTTAATGTGTATTTCAAATTTGCCTTCTACTCAACTCTGCCCATCCCTCCTTTAATGATAATGCCATTATTGTACTATAACTTTTTATTGTTGTCTCTTATTTCTTAGTATATTTTAATCACTTTACTTAATCCTGCTGTTATGATCAGTTTATGTCAGTTGAATGATAAATTGTAGCCATTGTTTAGTTAATTGAAGGTAAAGCTTGGGGTGCAAGGCTGGAAGGTTTTGGGGGTGGGCTTTTCTTCTTTTTCTTTTTCTTTTTTGTATTGTGACATATTTAGGTTTTGGGATTTTTTCCCCCCCAAATAAAGTTGATATTAGGGTTTTCTGTTGTAAGCTATTTATGTGTTTTTTTTTTTTTTTTTCATTTATTCATTATTAATTACTATTTTCCCCTATATTTCTGGCATTAATTTACTTTTTCCCGAATAAAAGCAACAAACACTCAAAATGTCGGGTTTTATGGTTTTATATCTTGTATGAAGATGTCTACATAAATGCATCAAATAATGCCATGTCGTGTATCGGATGGGCGGGCTACTAGTTGGCCTGGCTGTCTTGTCCAATCATCGTCGACATTTTTGTGTTTGCTTTCCAAGCACCAATCAGACACGAGTCAGGTAGTGGAGCCCTCCCCCTCTGAAATGTTGTCTTGCTGTGGCCATTTTACACTAGGTTCCGTGAAAATAAAACGTCCTCCTCACCTGGGCTTCGACGTGACATTTAAAGAACTGTTGTTGGTTGAATGTGGCATTGGTAAGTGTTTATCCTTTCAAATACTGATATTGTTGCACTTACAACGGCTGACAAACGTTTTTGGAGACGGCTTCTTTGCTTGGACTAGCTAGCCAACCTCAGGCTAAAATAGTTAGCTTGCCCGCTAACCGAGATGACCGCCACACGTCATTGTTGAATACTCATTTTTGGGAAAGGATGTGCACGTGCACTGGGCACGGACACCCATTTATGATGCAGGGTTATGCCTCTTTTTCTTTATTTCTGGGTTTGGACGAGTAGTTTATAAAGCTGTGATTTCAGTCAAAGTTGGAGAAGTCCACTGTATTAAAAGCTGCAGCAACCTGGCGACAGAACTAAATTGATATCACCTGCCTCGATAGAGAGCACACCTTGCACATTATTCCTGTGAAACCCAGGAGGCTTCTACTTGGTAGATTGTTGTAATGTAAAGTTGTTGCTTCTGAATGTTGATGACTTCTATGACATCCATGCTCTAACCATAGAAACACGACGAGACTGGGAGCAGTCTCAGTGAATCTGTCAGCCTTGCGAAGCTTACTCTTGATTATCCTAAATCTGATTCAAAAGAGTAAATTGTTGATGTACTTCCAGAATATCCAATGCTGTAACCAAATAGAAAAAGGGCAGTGTCAGTGGATCAGTATGGACTATGATCGGAGGTGAGTTAAACTTTTTTTTTGCCTTTATATCATGAGGAGTACATGTGTCCAACTAACAAGTCCCTCACATTGTCTTTTGTGGTCAGCAGGGGTGGGCGAGGTGACCGCACTGGTCGCTATGGCAACACCCACAATGATCACAACTTCCGTGACATGGACTACCGAGGCTATGGTCAAGAGGATGAGGACGTGGGAACAGGATATGATGTCAGAGCAGAGGGTAACAGACCTTACAGTCATGAAGAGCAATCCCTGGGTGACTTCTCACCAGGTCGTCTCCAAGACCGCCCGGGGTTTCACCAGAGAGGAGACGGGCGAGGGGATATTGGGCGTGAGGGGAAAGGGCTCCTGTGGCCCCCATGCTCTCAATCGCAGCCTGATCCAATCCCTCCCATACTTCAGAGAGAGGAGGAGGGATCCAGGCGGGAGTTTGAGCAGTTATTGACTGGTCTGCAGGAAAGCGGTCGGGGTAAAGGTGGAAGAGGCTTTCTTGAGAACAGTGTCTCGCATTCAGGGGGTAGGGGTGGCAACTGGGCTCATGGAGGTGCCCATACGGAACAGATGGAATACAATACGGCAAGACAGAGAGACGAGGACAGGTTCCCACGTGCAGCGGGGAAGAGGAGGGTAAGCCATAGAAAGTCCATCGTCTTTATAAAGCTGCTATACTTACGTTTTCCTGTTGTTGGTAATTTGTGACTGTTCTATGTAGGTTTTTCCAGTGGGAGCAGAGGAGCATAGTTGTGGGAGCGCTGGTCCAGACATGTCCCTTGAAGAGTTGGATCAGAGGGATCAGGACTACCGTGCCGATCTAGACCACAACCAAAGGCCAAGCAATATCATAATGCTTCGCATGCTGCCACCCTATATCACCGCCAATGAGGTTAGTGTATGTCTCCTGTAGGGATGGGACTATATAGGAGTTTATTGCAGATCACATTAAAAGAAACACTCAATATAAGTTACAGTACAAATCAACAATACATTGGTCGTGGTGGATTTACATTATCACGATAATCATAATATCGTCACGAGTTACTTGAAAAAGCTGTCAAACATCAATAACCACATGATCGAGCAGTGACAATAGAGCCTGATTTAAAAGATAAAGGGAAAAATCTATTCATATGTATCCTTTATTTATGCCTTTTATAATCATCGTATTTAAGATTATTTGTTTTTCACAAAGAAAATGTGTCTTATCTGTGATGCAATTTAAGTTTTTGTTCCTTAACAAAATGTAACATCATTCCAGTATTTTTATTGACATTTTTTAAAGCATATTTACATAATTATTGGGATAATATTGTGAATCGCAATTTTGCCAGGATAATCATGACATTAGAAATAGATAAATAGATCTGATGATGCATGGATCTTGTTGTCAGTTGGCTTATTATGCAACAATGCTTCTATGTTCAAAGATACGAGCACAACTTCAGGAGCAGGGGGTCCAGCCAAGAGAGGTCCGCCTCATGAGAAACAAATCATCAGGTG
Source organism: Eutrigla gurnardus (assembly GCF_963514095.1). Taxonomy (NCBI): domain Eukaryota; kingdom Metazoa; phylum Chordata; class Actinopteri; order Perciformes; family Triglidae; genus Eutrigla; species Eutrigla gurnardus. The sequence goes on from NC_139922.1 coordinate 6,152,635, forward strand.
AGAACTTGTCCAAAAGCCTCAAATCTTTTTTTTCTTCTCTTTTTGTATTTTCTCTTTGTGTCACACTCGTACATTACCGGCTTTCTCACTTCATTTCTGTCTCAGGCGACTTTTGCTTATTCTCTCTCTCTCTCTCTCTCTCTCTCTCCTGGTCTCTCTCTCTCTCTCCTGGTCTATCTCTCTCTCTCTCTCTCATAAGAGCCCTACCTGTCCTACTCCTTCTCTCTTACAATCACCATCTTGCTTCATACTTCTGACAGCTGGATAGATGGCTGATGCAAAACATGCATTTCCATTTATATACTTGTATACAGGCTTTTGCTGCAATTCCTGCTTTGATTTTTTTGGGGGGGTCTGCTGGCGTCTGAATTCTGTCTAGTGCTCACAGGGCAACAAAACATCCATGCACGCTTCAAATGAGAGCTCAATCCATATTTGCCTTTTAAAAGAAGAATGCATGCATGCAGTGATATGTTGTAGATCTTCACACCATGGTATTAATTTTCCTTTTTGCCTTGACTCTCTTATCGTCTTCACCCTCTCATGATTCTGCCTCATCCATCTTGAAGTGAGACATTTCTGAAAAGAAACTGCTCACAAACTAACATTGTCGACTGAGAAATGAGTAGCGGAAGCAGAATGCGTTTGATGGAGTTTGTCATTGTAGCTATTTTTGAGTGTGCGAGTGTGGGGATATACCTGTGGCAGTTACCTCTCAGCTATGTGAGCGTCATCCATACCACTCAGAAAAGCTTGTCTTTTTCTAAAGGTCTTCCATTAAGGTCATTGTGTCACTGGCCTCCCCTTTGCTAATGCACTGGTTTTCTGTAAGGTGTGCCAATCTGACTCAGGCACACTTACAGTCCCCCGCACTGCTCTGTCTTTCTCACCCCTGCATCACCGTTTCTCTGTTTCTCTTTCTTTAGGATAAGTTGCTCTCCGATTCAATTGTTTAAATGATTATTTTTTGGGATTGTACTCCATGTTATACCATATACACTGTTTAGAAAAAAAATATATCTCAATATGTTTTAGAATGTGTTCTCAGTCAGTTATAATAATGCATGGACAGAATATGGAGTACTTCACCAATAGAAATAGCTGCTCATGTGGACTGCACTTGACTCTCAAATCAGCAGAGATATTGCATGTCTATGTGTGTATGATTGCGTGTCTGTGTGTTTGTTATGTTGGTGCCTGGGTGCTTCATCATTCAAAGCCAAAAAGCTCAGACTCAAACTGATGAGTGGGTAGGAACCTCTCTTTCTCCCTCTTTCCTTGACCCTGTTGAGATACTTAACATTGCGTCCTCCCATCCTTGCAGAGAATTTGACAGTGGCTCTCCAACTGGCTGTCAGGTGTGTTATTTCCAAGGGAGAGAGGAAGCAATGATTTACTATTTTAGTGCTGATACAGGGTCTCTCTCTCCTCTGGACATGAAGCACTAACCCCTCACTGCGTTGTTGTTATGTTGTTGTTGTTGTTGTTCGGTTACCATGGCGCTGGGCGGTGTCCAGGTCAGAGCCGAGGATTCGCCTTCGTCGAGTTTAATGTCATACAGGAGGCCACCCGCTGGATGGAGACCAACCAGGTCACTCTCCCCTACACAGACACACATACACATATATACATGAATACCCTGGGACATATAGGTTAACACTAGGGACAACTGTAGAGTCACATCATACCCTGTCATGTGCACATGGCGCATTCTAGCATGGTAGACACACAGAGTGGAGAAATAATGTTTGTCCCTGAGGTAGGTAGGTCTTTGTGAAAATGCATGTTTTCTTTCTAATTTTTGCAGAATTCCACATACATGAAAATGAATGTTGCATCATGCTGACATCTGTCTGGGGCTTAAGTACATAGTTTTCATAAATGAACTCTCCCAGTCACATTTGCACATTTGCTCATCATTTGCCCAATACAAGCTCCTCTATAATAGAGGTCTCTTTCACTGACATGTTCCCACTCTCTCTCCTAAGTCTACAGTACCACCTCTGGGACAGTATGACACTGTGAATCTAATTTCTCACATGGTCTATTGTATGTTGAGTCAGAGCCAATATAGCACTTAATTTTCTTATTTTTGAACCTTTCATATCTGGGTCATCTACCAATATTACATCTTTAGGATGGAGCAATTGTCTATTCAGGGGGTGAAGGTGGTGACAGTGGGATGGGATGTGTGGAAAACTGTGAAAAGGTTTCCCCTTAAGGGGGGAGGGATGACACAATTGAACAAAACACATTGTGTCTTTAAAAATGGACACCCACACACTACACATTCACCATCTCAGTCCGTCCCAAGTTCCTAAAGCTGAAGGTTGCAATTCTCTGGTGTCCTCTTTCTTTCAGCCTCAGTTGTACTCTCTTTCTCTCTGTCCCCCTCTCCCTCTCGTCCCTTTCATTCTCTCTCATCTCTTGTGAGATGAGGCCTTTCTCTGGCATGTATGGCCTAATTATCGCTGATAATCATTCTTTGTTCCCCCTCCTTCTCTTTCTTTTTTCTTTCAGGGAGTACTGTCGATTCTGGGACAAAGAGTGTCGATGCACTACAGCGACCCGAAACCGCGTGCCAATGAGGACTGGCTCTGCAACAAGGTTGTGTGTGTTTTCTTTCTGTGGGATGCATATCTGGAAATCTAAAGTTATATGTATGTAAATACATCTCTGTAGTTGCTTTTATTTTAATAAATCTTAACAGTTGGTCATGCAACATTTCAACAGTGTGGTGTGCAAAACTTTAAACGGAGAGAGAAGTGCTTCAAATGCAGTGTGCCTAAATCAGGTAAAGTTTAACCCACCTACTGCAAATATCACCCTTTTACCATAACAAGCTCCCTCATACTATATAATAATAATATGTAAATGGTATGTTGTTTTTTCCCAGAGGCTGAGCTGAAGTTGCCACAATTGCAGAGGGATTTGCCCGTTGGTCTTCAAAAGGAGGGAGCCCAAGGCTTACTGCCTTTGCCAGCACCTTACCACTCTTCTGGTCCTACTGTCAACCCAGGACAGCCTACACAGCAGGCAGATGTTGCCAATGACAGTAAAGTCCATCTCTTGACATTTGTCCAACCATTCTTCTATTCAGAAAGTTCTACTTTTGTGTAGTTTTAATTTTGTTAACAAAAACTCCATTTGTATGTCATGGCCCGAGATTATGATTGGACGGCAGCGACGTCATTTAACACAAACTGTAACAAAATGTAGTTATAAACTCAGTTCTCCCTTTATTTCCATTAACAATAAAATAAGAGAGAAAATGTCAACCGTTTATTTCCTCAACACAGCAGTCCTGTCTCCTGTGCTGCCCACCCCATCACGTCTACACAGACAGTACACAGTCAGAAAGACTCACTTACTTACGTAAGTTTAAGTTAACAATAACAACAACAGGGCTTTGGGAAAATAAACAGGATGATCATTTGGCAACACTAGATTTACTGACTGACTGAAATGTTCACTATAATCTGATGACTAAAACGACTAAAATGCCAACAGTTTTCTTTAACATAAGACTAGTCAACTAAAACTTAATTAAAAAAACAGGATGAAATTGACTAAATATGATTTAAAAACAACGACTAGGACATACAGGACTGAAACTAAAGGAAAACGAACAAAATGAACACTACTTTTGTGTAAACTTTTTATTTGATAGTTTGTTTTTTATTGATGTTTATCTGTGTGTGTGTGTGTGTGTGTGTGTGTGTGTGTGTTTAGAAATGTTATGTAACATGGAATATGCATATACTTGCACTTGTATTATGTTTCGAAAATGTTTTCACTGTGTAGCTATAGCTTGCAAACCGAAATCAGAAATGGATTTCACAACACTACATAGTAGTTTTACAACACTACATATCAAATCATATGTTGAAGAAAATAATGTTCTCTCATCCTCTCCTACACCAGCGCTGATACTAAGAAACCTTGGGCCGCATACTACAGTGGAAACCATCTTATCTGCCTTGGCTCCATTTGCCACTCTCTCCCCTTCCAACATCCGCCTCATCAAGGACAAGCACACACATCTCAACAGGGGATTTGCCTTTCTACAGCTCTCTACCATAGTGGTGAGAAACATGAGGCAGACACACACAAAAGAGATGTATTGTATTTTAATCCATTTATCGATCCATACCGTTATTATTGTGTCATTGTTGTTTACTGATGATTTTGAAATAAGCTTTATCCTAAAAATGAATACACACATAGAGGGTTACATATGAATATGCCCACACTAACTCACAGGTCTCTGTATGTTGGATCAATAGGAGGCATCTCAACTGCTCCAGATCTTGCAGGCTCTCCAGCCAGCTCTTTCTATTGACGGGAAAGCGATTGTAGTGGAGTTTGCCAAAGGCTCCAAGCGGTAAACACTCACACGCAAACTGCTTTATGAAAAAAGCAAAAGAGACCATTTCACAAAGAATAATATGGGTCAAACCAGTGATTATCACATCGCACTAAAACTCTAATTGGAGAAAATGAGTCACCAAAAATAAGTGACTTGTATTTTTGCATCACAAATATAAGTTTTTAATATATGTTGGTCACCAGAAACCCAACTGAAACCCTCTCTGTGCCTCTTTTCTATGCCAGTGATGTTTTCCTGACGGATGGCAGCCGAGTGAGTGCTGCTACAGTGGCCAGTACAGCTATAGCTGCTGCACAGTGGGCTGTCACACAGGTAAGCTGAAGGACTTGTCATGATAGCAAAAAAACAAACAAAAAGGAGTGTAACACATCTTTAATTTAAAGTAATATATGTATTATGATTAATTCTAGTGTTAGTTTTTTGTTGTTGTTGTTGTTGTTGTTGTTCTTGTTTGAGAAAATAAAAACAAAAACCTTTTCATTCTCTTCTCAGACTGCCCAGAATGGGTCAGGTGGAGGCCAGAGTATAGATACAGCAGTGTATCAGCAGGGGGCAGCAATAACCTACAATCAGGAAGGAAGTGAATACTCTGGGCTAGATGGCACAACGTTTAAGGCCCAGGCAGATGCCAGGGTTGCTGCTCTACCCAGTGCAGGAACCACCCAGATGGGGGCATACACAGGAGGAGCTGCCCCAGGTTGAAATCACGTTGAATACGTAGAGCAAAATTACCCTCGTGATCTATACAGATAGTTTATTTTTCAGTTGAATCGAACTTAAGCCGTGTGTGCTTGCTTGCCCCATGTGCAGCTGAGGCAGTGACATCTGGATCAGCGGTCGTTCAGCAGCCTCTTCCTCATACACAGACTGCTCTCATCACTACAGCTCTCTCACCAGTTACACAGGTACTCTATTAGTTGGCATTTCTTCTTGCCTCTTGATATGTTGAATTATTTTATGCCGTTACCTGCTTCTGTTTTCAAGAGCTCTGTCTCTCCATAGGTTGAGATAGTGGGAAAACCTCAACCAGCTGCTCCCAGCCAGCCTGCTACCCCAGGCACTGAACATGAGCTCCAACAATACCGTAAGACTTTGTGTTCCCAGTGTTTCCTCCAGGTTGGGAATGTATTTGTGGTGTTCAACCACTAAGAGGATATGCAAACAGCATTAGGAATCAAGAGTTGACTTCAAGCCATTCTTTCAAACTACTTTCCATAGACTTTTTTTAAAATAAAATAAAAAAATCATGCATATAATATTATTTTTGAATGTTTTACTGCAAGGCTTAAATTCTCTGTCTACTTGATTTTATATTAGTCATGATGCTGCTGCAGATTCATTTATGCCCAATCATGCTATCTGACCATGAGGTGAATATCCTGTCTTTGAATGTAGCTGTGCCAGATGTGTCCACATACCAGTATGATGAAAGCTCTGGCTACTATTACGACCCACTCACAGGCCTCTACTATGACCCTAACTCCCAGGTAAAGAGTGCAGAATGTTCTGCAGTCTAAATGTTAAGCCAACACTCTTTGAAAGACCTTTCTGAACGTGTCGTCTTTTCTCAGCATTTTAATCTGGTGTGTGTGTTTCTCCTTTCCACAGTACTACTACAACCCTCATATGCAGCAGTACATGTACTGGGATGGAGAGAAGCACACTTACATTTCTGCTGCTGCCAGCGGGTCAAACTCTGAAGGTGCCCCCACGAGCATTGGCGCAGCCCCTTCAGACTTACCGTTTGCTGCCCCAGGCAGCAAGGAGAAGAAAGACAAACCCAAGAATAAAACTGCTCAACAGGTAACTCTACATACTGGATAAGTACCTACTGATGTGCACAGACAATTCAATTTACCGGTTCAGAATGGACATTGCTATTCTATATTGGCAAAATTACCAGTTATTTAACCCCTTTTACATATTCTGGAAATGTTAGTCTTCACCAAGGTGGTATTTATTGAAGGACTGTTGTAAAATGTTCCTCTGTTCAGTCCATTTAAATGGCTAACTTGCATCTCCTTGGATCTTTTTATTAATAGATTGCCAAAGATATGGAGCGCTGGGCTAAGAGTCTCAACAGACACAAGGAGAACATGCGTTCCGTCTCCTCCTCCCCTGCCGTCAGCTCCACAACACTACCGCTTGGTTACACTCGGGCACCTGGCCACAGTCGCTTAGATGACCGCCGAGAGTCTGCTAGTGCTGACGCAGGCTATGCTGTTTTGGAGAAAAAGGTACATGACCCTTACACAGACGCACATGCTTAGCTGTAAACGCTTTCGGGCGGGTATAATAGAGACCGGGGAGACTGTCTGTCTCCTACAACCATTCATCCTGCACCAGTGCAAGTAATAAGACAATGTCTGCATAAGATCCGGTTTTACCTGCTAATCCCTGTGATTTTGCTTTTCTGTCCTGCAGGGTGCACTGTCTGAACGGCCTCAGATTTTTCTGGACCAGATCCGACAAAGTGCAGAAGTAAGGACAATGGTCAAAGTCGCTGTTTATGTCATGTGTCTGTGTTGGTATATAGGATGTTATAGGATTTTTTCCAAGCATTATTATTTCTGTGCTATCTGTTCCTTGGTCTAATCTTGCATCCTATTTCTGTAGCGTTCCCCTCCTCAGCAGCAGGGTCTGGTCCCAGCCTACAGTGGAGAAACTGACAGCGAAGAAGAAGGAGGCGACAAAGATGAGAAGGAAGGAAGAATGACGGACTGGGTTAAGCTGGCTTGTCTGCTATGTAGAAGGCAGTTTCCCAGCAAGGAGGCACTCATCAGGCACCAGCAGCTCTCTGAGCTACATAAGGTGGTTACAACAATCTAATCCTCAATCTCATTTCAGTCTTTTGAATAGCTTGCATAAATGATGAATTTGGAATTCCTGTTCACGCCTGGCTTGAAAGCCAACCTGTTGTACATATTATTGTTATTGAATGTGTTAAATTGTTGTCTCTTATATGCTTCACTATTGTTATCTAACGTGTACGAAGCATTACAAAGGTGCAGCCTAGCTACATTCCTCTTGTTAACATGTCTAAGCTTTCACTGTGTATCTATCTGCCCTCAGCAAAATTTGGAACAGAGAAGAGTACAGCAGGAATCTGCAGGCAAAGAGGTTGGTCATGCCTCAGGGTCTGACTGTAGCAGTTGGACAACATTGCATCGAGTATTTATGTTAGTAGTAGTAGTGGTACTAATTCCTTTGTCCTCCTTTGTGGTTGCAGAGACATGTGGATGGGCCTGAGCCTCCTGATCCTAAGAGGAGGAAGTTAAGCCCCATGTAAGCAGCAGTGAAATAACAGACTCTCCATGGTGATGTTTTATAGTTGTTTGAGTAGTTGGTAGCTGAATAGTTGTACAGCTAGTGTTAGGTGTGCAGAACGGTCATTTACAAAATACTTAGACTACCATGCATTGTTCCTCTTGTATTGTTCGGGCTTCACTCTGTACGTGAAATTCTTGTTTATAATTGGTCTGTCCTGACTATTATTATTATAAGGCATGTTGCTAACTCCATACGTTACTTACATTTGTGTGTGTGCTTAATGTTATTTTTACTCTTTCTCTTTTTAGAGATGGGATGACAGGCACTAGTCTTGGTGCCAGGATGCTGCAGGGAGGAGTGAAGAAAGGGCTTCTACTGCGCAGTATGCAAGTGGAATGACACGACACCCTGAAATCTGAACTTCCTGACCCAGACAAGACAATGACAAAGCCTAGCATGCAACCCTTCCCATTAACATCATGTAGATATCTATAGATAAACCTCATTTTGGTTTAACATTACAGTTACCTCAACGGTGGTAATGCACTCATGAACTGGTCCTGTAGCAATGGGTGTCAGGATATTGCACAGAATGCACTTTTTTGCTTTCTACCTGAATGATGCAGTTTTGAGTTTTCATTTGCTTCAGAGCTTGTGTGATAAACAAGCTTTATGTGGTTTGGAAACATTTGGGATTTTATAATATGACTGTCTATGCACCATAGTTTTTTTTTTTTTTTTTTTTAAATGCGATATGCCTTGTCATTCAGTGAATGACTGCTCTCGGCATGAACTGCGTATACATTTTAGAAGAGACCTCATGAACTGGATGGGTACGTGTAGATGAAACGTCTCTGTTTTTCATGTTGCAGATATGAATTCACAATGTAACACATAACCTGTATAGAACGTTATTTTTTATTTCTGTATATATTCAACAATGTGACTGTTTCACCAAGCTTGTGTAAATTAATTCAGAATAACACATTTTCATCAGTGTCGAGGGTTGGTGTCTTGTATGGGCAAGCCAGTAAACAGTTGCTAACATTTCGACATTTAAAGGGAACATTTCCAAAGACGTGTTTTTGCAAATTGTTAACAAAGAGGAATTTAATGCAACGTCTTGCAATGCGAACATCTTGTTGCACAGCACATTTGTCTGCACCTGAATGCCCCCCCATCAACCGTGTTCGTTTTACGGCCGTTTCCATGGCAACAGCAACAAACGACGTTCTCGGTTTACTTGGTGAGACATAAATCGAATTTAGCCTCATCACTGAGTTGACCCGAGTTTTTACAATTCCTTCTTAATTGAAGTTGCCATTTGTGGATACATGTCGGTATCTTTGAAACACAAGAGCCATTATAACGTTGAACAGCAGGCCTTAGGTAGGCCTAGCTTAGCTAACCCGGTTACTGTTAGCCTAACTGGTAGTTGGACTATTTAAAAACGTTTAGCAACCAACTGGACTGCTGCCCACACTTGTTAAAACCAAGCCAGATTTACAAAGATAGATATCTGAGATGGATGACGATGCATTCTTGTCGGATGGAGAGGAAGAGACGCAACAAGCAGCCGGAGAGGACGAGAAGGTAACGTTTGACGTCCGATGGAGAGGAACTGAAGCAGCGCAACTAAACGTAGACAACTTTTACGCCATTAAATATTCGTCCCATGCTTCAGATGTTTTTAAAATGTGGAAAATGTATTCTAACTTAGTGCATTTGTAATCAAATATAAAACAGGTAATAGATATTGGCTAGCACGTCATTTCATTTGATTTATATGGTAACTGCCATCCCTTAAAAGTCCCAGGTCTCATCCCATAATCTAACCTACCCAAAACATAAAGAAGGTTAACATTCACCACCTTTCCTCTCTAAAGCCACAGAACGTATCAAACATTAAATAGATGAATTTGTTTTTGGAGGAGTGTGCCACTTTTAACCCGCAACATCAGAAGAAAGCAGGAGAACTGTAGGCACATAATCTAACATTACTCTCACAAACACTAATGACACAATATTAAAGTAATAAATGTTTGGGTTTGGTGAGCCATATTGTTTTTGAACTTACATGATGCTGAAGCATGATTTATGACAACTGAATGCAGGATCATCATTGCTCACCTTTACCTCTCTATGACTGTAATTAGTTCACACTTCCCCTTCAATTAAGCAGTGTTAATTCAGTTAGAATTGAGGTAACAAAGAAATCATACAAATAATAATTATTAAAAAAAACAATGCTCCACCCTCTCAGTTGTAAATGCAGCATCTGACAACCAGTTTGACAAAAAAAAAGCTTCATATTTCTATGACAATAATTCAATATTCTGCTTTCAGAGATGCTGAGGAAATACATGGAATCAATATGGTAGCATATCAATCCATGTATGAAGTAAATAGGAATTAACATTCATGAACTGGCGATCAATGAATCAGTGATCATATGTTGACGGAGAGCAACAGGAATTCATGACACAACCTGCTTTCATTAATAAATCATCATGCATTAGTTAGTCATTGCTGAAGTATAAAGCATTACCACCTTATTAATGCATTCTTATTTAATTCACATGAATGCTACATGGGACTCCATGTGTCTAAAAAGTTCAGTGGGTGTTTAAAAGCCACTCTTCAACATGGATGGGGTCCTGTTGTACATTTGATCTCCTTTGGACACTATATAATCCTGTGACATCTTCCCCTCTCATAGGTACAGGCTTGCCATTTAAACAAAGAAACCATCAGTCAGGGGCTCTCATTGCTCTGCCGCACAGGAAATGGACTTGGACATGCATTTGTCAAACTGGACCTAAAAGACAAGTAAGGGTGCAAAAAGTACATGCAGTGCAAAAATGACTACCATTGCCATATAACTTTCAGGTTATCCCACTTTAGCTGTAATAATCTATCTGATGTTATACTATTTTCCCTGTGATATCATTGTACTCCTCAGAGGACTGGATGACATTGCTGCAATCAGCTGTTATCCTCACCTACGTTTTCTGGATTTATCCAACAATCAGCTCATTGATCTTTCTCCTCTGGCATCTCTGACCCAGCTGCTCTGGCTGAAGGCAAGGACCTCTCTTATTTCTTCATTTAGAAAAGGATATAATTGGGGCTTTCAGTATGATCACTCTAACTGATTGGGAATCTCAAATGGAACTTTTCATAGGTTGACAATAATGCGGTGGCATGCTTCAAAGAGCAGCCTTTCGCTCAGTTGACGTTCCTGCAGTGGCTGAGTATGGAAACAAACACACTTACAGACCTGGACGGCCTGGTGGGACCTGCCTTGGAGAGCCTTAAACTTACAGGTTGGTTTCAAGCCAGGATAAGTGTTGATACTGTGAATAATATGCTAAAGAGTTTAATGAAGTGAGGTCAATTTAATGTTCACCTTACGTTGAAATTAGGGAAGTGATAAGAACACAGGAGTTATTTATTTGATCAGAAGTGGGTTTACTATCCAATGTGTTATCATACAATATATAAAGGCTATAACAAAGGTATCCATCAGCGATTAATCCTTGACATGGCAAACTCTCTGGCAGGTAACCGTATTCAGAGAGTGAATGGTCTTCAGAGTGGCTGTTTTGCCAACCTGGTAACTCTGGAACTGAGGGGAAACCACTTGGATACCACTGCTGGCATCAACCTTCCCAACCTGCTGAAATTATATCTGGTAATTAAAGCACTGTTAATTGGTTAACAGCACTAACACATTTGGTGAGGTTGAGTCATATATACCAGCTGTAACACCCATGTCATGACACAGAGAATAGACTGTTGTAACTATTCTCTCTCTCTGTTCAGGCCCAAAATGTTATTAAGCATTTGCAGGGTTTAGAGAGATTAGAGCGCCTCACCACCCTTCACCTTCGAGACAACCAGCTAGATTCCCTGGATGGCCTCAGCCCCAAAATGAAGTGTCTCCAATACCTTAATGTCAGGTACACAGGACACAACAGAGCCCGTCATCAATTCAGTAAAACACCCAATTAAATGATATATCCCAGATTAAATGTGTATCCCATGCTTTTGTTTCTGTCTCTTAGAGGCAATGCAATCTCAGATAAGAATGCCCTGCAGAGCCTTGCACTTGTCTCAAAAACTCTGCAAGCTTTGGTGCTTTCTGATAATCCTCTGGAGGAAATGCCAGACTACCGGCTGAGTGTACTGATTCTCCTGCCACAGCTGAAGAGACTTGACAAAGATCCTGTCTCACCCGAGGAGAGGACTGAGGTCCAGGAGATAATCAAGGTAAAGTTAAGAAAAGAGAACATATTTCTCTTTGGGGCATAGTCAGGCCCAAACTGCTCCTTTGCTGGTGGTTTTAATGGCACTTCTGTCATTTCAGGAAGAGGAAATACATAAGCCATAAGATTTGCAATGATGGCAACAATGAGGAAGTCTTTGACTTCCTTGAAAACACACGTCTGGTGTGTAGGTGGGTGACTATGTGTGACAAGTATTGCAGGCTATACCTCAATAAAGTGTTTGTCTAATGCAATTTGTATGAGTAAAGTTGTACAATGGCATTGCTTGTGAAATGTTCTTACACTCTTACAGCCTATCATATTTTTTTTTAACAATACACTTTTGAAAATGTTTGTTTCTGTTGCATCCATTGACAAATGCAGATAATCAGCAAGTTACTAACGTTACTAAGGAATACGAGAGTATTTAATGCTTGTGTGCTGTGTTTCCCTGAGTAAGGATGAGAGGGCAAAATCCGCCACCGTTTCCCTGTTGGCAGCCAGCCAGCTGCATCTTTAAAGGGACAGCATGAATGGAAAATCACCGTGTATATATATATATAAATACACCGAGCTTTATCGTCCTTCGAGCACAGCACATGCGTAAAAAACGGACAATAAATGTATTTCTGACTTGCTGATGTAATCTGAAATGATGCATGATATTTCCACACCTCCCATTAAACTGTAACCACAACCAGGAAGTCACCTCATTGAAAGGATTGCTCATTGTATAAAGTTATTAAAGTAGTGGGCGTAGTTTCTGTCGCTGCATTCCCTGATAATGTCACAACAAATATACTGTATATATAAATATAACTACGTATCCAGCCACAGTTCTCCACATTGTGGATACCTGTAATGGTTCGTGTTTGGTCATGGTTCGGCAATATACTGGCTATTTGCTCATTAAATTATGAAATGATAAGAGGTTCCACAATTATTGTGAAAGTAGCATCTCCTGCTGAACTGGTCCCACGGCGTCCCCTCCAATGATTGGAGCAGGTGGGAGTGGCTTTTAAAGGAGACATAAATCCCCCTCCTCTTTGCTTCCTCCTCCTCTCCGGTTGTACTCGCATCGGGCAGCTAGCAGCGTGTGCCACAGCCTTTGAACCTACGACCCCGGGAAGCCGTGTGACTGACTGAAATAACCAAAACTCTTCAAGCGAACGCAGCCCTCAACAACTAACCCAGACACCATGACTAGCTACCACAAACCCGATGAGAAAACTCTGCAGGGGCTGAAAGACGTCGCTAACAAGCTCAGGATCAACTCCATCAAGGCGACGTGCGCCTCCAACTCTGGGTAAGTTATGCAAAGTTACGTTGGCACACGTTGTAAGTCCCACGGATCAATACGAAGACCATTATGCTGTTGCTGACGCACGCGTGACCCGCGGGGCCCAGGTGGCACGTGCTGCCGATTAACTTCACGCAGCGTAAACGCAGCCCAAGTTGACAGCTAGCAAGTAATTATGCTAACTGTCTCATTAACGTTTTAGCGACATATTAGGCTGCAGTGTAAGCTAAGACTAGCATGCTCTAACAAGTCGTGCCATACACGAACACAAAGGGCAGGGTCTGTGTCGACGTTACAGTCGGTGCAGTACAAACGGAGGCATTATGTCCTCTCCCAACGCTGTTAGCTGCTAGCAAAGTTGCAAACGTTGAATGAATGAAACTTAATCATTCCGAGCTGCTTCAACTAGCTAACGAGACACCACGTAATCACGTGAACGCGAATCTCGTGGTCACTTAGACGCTCTAATTTGAAGTTGCAGCAGCGTGCTACAATGGCACAGATGCTCAACGGTACACCATGTACACAATTTCCATGTGCTGCCGGGAAATGTGTTTCAAGTATGATACCGTGGCTCGTCAAAGTGCCGCCTGTAGTATTGCTTCATCCTAAATGTCGCACTTCCCAGAAGCCTGTTTGCTAACCTGAGCTCTTCCTCCTCACATTGTCGCTGTAGCGGGAGTAGTTTGCATGGGTTCCTGGTCGAAAGTTGTGTAACTGTATAGCCTGTTTAACGAGACGTGTCTGGCTTCCCTTTGTCCTACTGGTGTTCTGTCGATTATGTGTTTAACGTCCCTCAAGTTTAAACCACAGTGTATTACAGTCGAGGACTACAACTTTTAATTAAATATGAAGCATATACGTCACTCACCTGGCCAGTTCTGTCGCATTCGGTGTCTTTTGTTTCCATTATGTGGTTTCATTGTATTCACATTGCATCCTCCAACAAAATGCGTATTTACTTGTGCAACTGCAATCGTTGGAATTTTTTTTAATTGTATTTTTTTAAATGACTTAAGGTACAAGTGACACCAACCTGTTGCTTCCTTATGCCAACTGACAAGGACGTGTGTGAAATGTATCCTGCATTTCCTGACTGTGGCATCTGATGTTCTGATATGGTTGTCTCCCTTCTAACAAAGGATGCTTTTGAGTTTTTCCACCCAGCATTCATTGCCTGTTTTTCCTCATTATTTCATTGATATGGTACATTACACTCGAGTATCTTGATTGTCTTATTTATGGCTTTTAGGAATTGACTTCAGTTTATTTCCCAGCAGGTTGTCGTTCAACAAAAGGACAAGGGGTAAACAACGGAGCACTGGGTTGTTATGAAAATTAACAGTGACCATGATGTACGTTTGGTTGCGATAACTGTGTTCCAGCATGGTTGAAACTATTTGTAATTGAACCCACATGGGGAAACAGAGATGCTGTTGAGTAAGGTGGGATTTCTAAACGTGTCGATCACAATACCTTGACCACTATGCAGCAACTAACGGTTTCACAAGTTTGCTTATCTTTTAAGGTTTTAGAAGTGCTCTGGAGTGTGACAACATAACTAATGTGATCATGTTGCAGATTAACAATCTATTAATGAGTGATATTCTCTTTAAAATCACAGCGTGCCAGATTCATGCTTTTTTTTTTTTTTTTTAAATGCTTTTTCAGAAATGACTGGTTGTGCTACGTGTTTATATTGTCAAACTAAAGCAGGTGTGGGAATCCCAGAATGTAGCAACGCATGTCTGTGCATGGAGTGTGTATTTTGTTCACATTTTGAATGTTTTTCTTTTCTTGTGACCTGTTCTCAACAGACTGTTTTGTCTCTCCCCAGTCACCCCACATCATGCTGCAGCGCAGCAGAGCTCATGTCTGTGCTCTTCTTCAACACCATGCGCTATAAAGCAGATGACCCTCGCAACCAGTGTAACGACCGCTTTGTGCTCTCAAAGGTTGGGTTGCATTTATTTTATGAGAGCCTTTTGAGATTTTTCAGTGGGACAGCACACTTGTGAATTTGATCTAGCAATTGTGTTTAAAGACTTCTCCCCCTGTCTCTAGGGTCATGCTGCACCTGTCCTGTATGCTGCGTGGGCAGAGGCAGGCTACGTCAAAGAGTCTGAGCTGCTCAATCTGCGCAAGATTGACTGTGAGCTGGAGGGGCACCCCACACCAGTAAGTCAAGAGTTGTAACTGGGAAACTAGGCACTAGTTCAAGGCACTTTCTATTAGGGATGGGACCATGTGGATTAGGATAAACGCTCACAATACGTTGGTCATGGTGAATTTCCATTAATTGGGGTAATCTTAAATATTGTCACAAGAGACTTGAAAAAGACTCGCTATAAAGAATATAGAAATACACACTAGCAAATACACACTAGCAAAGTCAAAAATGGAGCCCAATATGGAAAAAATACAGGATAGAAAAATACATGTTTCAAATGTATTATCTTATATATTTGTTTCTTAAAGTTGGCCAGGATAATTGTCCCAAGCCTAATTTTCAAAGTTGTTGTTTTTTGTGTGTCTGTGTGTGTGACTCCCCCCCCACTCTCTCCTATTCACTAGAAACTGGCTTTTGTTGACGTGGCTACAGGCTCCCTGGGTCAGGGCCTTGGTGCTGCTTGTGGGATGGCCTACACTGGCAAACACTTTGACAAATCAGCGTGAGTATACAAACGTGTATTCATTAAGTGTTGAAACAACTTGCTGTTTTTCCTCAGTATTACTCTGAAGAGTACATTAACTGTTGAGTAGATTGCTTCTGGGCGTTGGTTCACTATACTCTAACTAGTCTGTTAAAACTAGATTAATTGTTGTTGCCTGCTCAACAGTGCAATGTCTTGACTGGTAGTTGCTTTCTTGTGGTGCTTGATGCACTCTAATCTGTTTTAATGGATACATCTGTAGTAGTGTAGTTGTAATTGTGTTAACTTGCTCCCTGGCAGGAGCCTGAAGTAATGCCTGATTGCACTGCTGCAACCAAGTAATACTTAAAGGTTGTATCAGTGATTCTGGTTGCTCTCACTTCCGTTGCGAGATCCAAAACAAACAGAGCCAGCTAGCCCCTCCCTCCCGTGTTTTGAAAATGATCATGGACGTGCATTTTCATGAACGTGCCACCCACCCCTTGTCTGTGATTGGTTGGAACACTGCCAACACTGTTTGCTTTTGATTTGTTGTTAGTACCATTTGTGTGCGATCTCGGATGCGATTTTATTTATAAATAAATATGTGTGTGTGTGTGTGTGTGTGTGTGTGTATAAAAAAAATCACACACACACACACACTTTCCTATACTAGAAGTCCACCTCAAGACTCCACTCAACACTTTTATTATTAATCGTGTCGTAACCATTGTCTGATTAATTGAGGACAACACTGACATGTTCCCGTTTTCCCTCTCTGCATTGTGTTGTAGTTACCGTGTGTACTGCATGATGGGTGATGGTGAGTGTTCGGAGGGCTCGGTGTGGGAGGCCATGGCCTTTGCCTCCTACTACAAGCTGGACAACTTGGTGGCAATCATGGATATCAATCGCCTCGGCCAGAGTGAAGCTGCACCCCTGAAGCACGACATGGAGACCTACCGCAAGCGCTGTGAAGCCTTTGGGTCCGTACCACAGTTCAACTTTCATTCCTCCATTTTTTTTGTTTACACTATGAAAATGGCCTTATTGTTATATCTTTGTGTATAATCGGGACCTGACTAGCATCAGTTCAAAAGCTGGATTTGATTGTCCTTTATTCCTGTCCTTTATTGATGTCCTTCCATTCGTCTCTGTTTCTGCTCCCCTTCTTCCAGTTAATGAGCGTGAAGCTCAACTTGTTTGTTCAAAAGTTAAACAACCTTGTGTTGTGGGTTTTGCTGTTGAAACTGTATCTCGTTTGTGTAGGTGGAACACATATGTTGTGGATGGTCACGATGTGGAGGAGCTTTGCAAAGCTTTCTGGCAGGCCAAACAGGTCAAGGACAAACCCACCTGCATCGTAGCAAAGACGTTCAAGGGCAAAGGGCTCAAAAGTAAGAGTGGCTTTCATCTGGTACATATTTTATTCCCTGAATTTTCATTTTTTTTCTAACTTTAATTTTAATTTGAGACTTGCTTATCCCTTGGCTGTAGATATTGAGGATCTTGATAACTGGCATGGGAAGCCTATCCCCAAGGACAAAGTGGATGGCCTCCTGAAAGACCTGCAGGCTCTGATCCAGGTCCCCAACAAGACCCTGTGCCCTGAGCTGCCCAAAGAGGACACGGCACCTGCTGACCTCAGCCCAATCGCCCTGCTTTCACCCCCAGCATACAAAATTGGAGAAAAGGTACTTTTTCCTTTTTTTTTTTCTCTCCATCACTTGTGTTCCTTTTTAAATGCCAGTTAACTTTATTGATCTGTATGGACTCTTAATGTCTGTAATACTGGCTAAAAAGCCTGATTTTAAACTGTTGATGAAACTTGTCAGTGTTTTGGCAGACATTGTTGGTTTTTCTGTTAATCTGTCTTTGATCACATTATTTCCCTCTACACTGTCAGATGGCAACAAGGCGGGCATATGGCACTGCACTGAGCAAGCTGGGCCAGGCAAGCCCCAGAGTTGTGGCCCTTGATGGAGACACCAAAAACTCTACCTTCTCGGATACCTTCAGGAAGGCCTTCCCAGAGCGCTTCATTGAGTGCTTCATCGCTGAACAGAACATGGTACACAAATATTTCAGTCTTGACGGGTGGTCTCAACTGATTTTTCTCATTTGCAGTTGCTAAATTAAACAAGTTGGACACTATAAACGATTTATGAGTTGTTGTTAATTTTCCAGCATGATAATCCGGGCCTCTTACTACCCTCTATGCAGCAGTTTACGTGTGCCTTCATGCTCTTGACTGTGCTCTCACTAAGACCAACCCCTGTTGCCAATCTTTACTTGCTGTTACAGGTGGGAGTGGCTATAGGATGCGCCACCCGTGACCGTACAGTCGCATTTGCCAGCACATTTTCCGCCTTCTTCTCTAGAGCCTATGACCAGATCCGTATGGGAGCCATCTCCCAGTCAAATGTCAACCTGGTAGGGTCCCACTGCGGAGTCTCAATCGGTAAGCTTTCTGCTGAATCTCTATATAGATGTTATAAAGTGAGTGTTCCCTGTCTGCGACTGATCATCTTCTGCCTTCAGGTGAGGATGGTCCTTCCCAGATGGCCCTTGAGGACTTGGCTATGTTCCGTGCCATCCCAACATGCACTGTGTTTTATCCCAGTGACGCAGTGTCCACAGAGAGAGCTGTTGAGCTGTCGGCCAACATTAAGGTTGGTAGTCCTCCTCTTGGTGGCGTTTATAACCGTAAGTTGCCTCTACATTAAGGACTAATGTTGTAACTCATCACTCTATATTCTCAGGGTATCTGTTTCATCCGTACCAGTAGACCAGAGACTGCAGTCCTCTACTCTCCAGATGAGAAGCTTGAAGTTGGCGTAGCCAAGGTCATGATCAATGCAATGATTATATACACGCACACTAATCCTTGTGCAACAAAATATTAGAATAGACACTAAAATGTATATGAATAAATGTCGTCTTAACCAGGTTGTGCGCCAGTCCGATAGCGATTGTGTGACTGTGATTGGAGCTGGTGTTACTCTGCATGAGGCCCTCGCTGCTGCGGATATGCTGGCCAGTGAAGGTAAACTCACACTGCCCTCTAGTGGATGGATGTAGGTACTGGGCACTATATTTTATAACCACCATCCACAACTGTTTCGTTATTCAGGGGTTGGGAGTCATCAGTTGCTCACTGGGCTAGTATGGTGTAATAAACCTCTCCTGAAGTAAATATGTCCTAATTAATTCCTACAGGGAAGAACATCCGTGTGATTGACCCGTTCACCATCAAGCCCTTGGATGCCGCTACCATTCTGTCAAGTGCCAGAGCCACAGGGGGGCAGATCATTACTGTGGAGGACCACTACAAGGAGGGTGGGTTATATTTGTTTTATGTTTCCTATTGCAGGATTCTCCAGTCATACCAAAGGTTTGTGATTATGGCCCCTGGTGTATTCTCTGGCAAGACTCAGAAGTTTGCAAACACTTATGTGCTACGGGTTGTCCCCCAGTAGTGGGTCTACAAAGAGAGCATTTTCATGTCATACCTTGGTGGTCTTAGCTGACGGTCTGCCTCCTCTTTGTCCAGGTGGTCTTGGTGAAGCAGTCCTGTCAGCAGTGGGCATGGAGCCTGGCATTGTTGTGACCCGGTTGGCAGTGACTGGTGTTCCCCGCAGCGGAAAGCCCCAAGAGCTGCTCGACATCTTTGGCATCAGCGCCAAACACATTGCCCAGGCTGTGCGTCAGACCTTTGCAAACTAAGGACTGCACCTTATCTTCAGCTTGCACCGCAACAAACTTTCTGCCCAGCTGCCTGACGTGAACACTTGTTAATTCCTTTGCCATCTTGTAGATTCGACTTGAGTGCAGTGTTCTAACCCTGTATTGTTACTACCACAGATTGAGAGGGATATGAATAGGAGTGCAGTGTTGTAAAAACCTGTGCTTTACATGCCCCATCTTCTACCCTCTTCTTCCTCATTCCATTCTTTTATCATGCGTTATGAGAGGTGTCTTAGTAGCTTGGATGAAATGAATACTATGTATGTGGACAAGTTTCTAATCGTACCAGAAGCCATGCCAGTCCTGATCCTCTGAGCACAGGCCACGACTTCTGTTCTGCATTCCAACCATCACTTCCTTTTCACATTCCTTACAACCATGCCTCAGGTTTTCTCCCTCACCTCCCTTTTTCTTTTCTAAGTACTGTTACTGTTTGTCATAAATCGAATGCACTAGATCCGTTCTTCAGTCTTTTGATTGGCTGCGGTAGAGAACAGTTTCTTCAGACCCAGTGTGAAAAGTTAAACTAGTTTAGTTATGAACCCTTTGAGGATTCATTTCCACATGGGCATCACACAATGTTACTGGTGGCGTTTCAGGGCACTGGTTTCATCCTGGTAGACCTGTGCTGAATAAAAAAATAATTAACCCAATGCTGTCGTCTCGTTGTTGTATTTTCCCTTGTCCCACTCGGCTTGCTGTGTGGTTCTGAGGGGCACTATCGGAGGGTCCACCATGTGGTCCAGACTAAAAGGTCTGGATGGATTGCAGTGCATCTTTGCAGATCTTCATTGTAGCCAAAGGATTAAACCTTATGCCTTTGGTGATTCCCCTGACTTCATCTAGCGCTGCTGCTACTAGTTTGTAGTTTTCACTTATAATATATTCTAATGCCTGATCCCAAACCTTTCTGCTGGCACCACCGACGGTTTGACATCTTTAGCAAACTATCTAAATATGGATTTCAATTTGGTCAATAATGTGCACCAGTGTCTTATTTTGGTGCCGACCTCCTGATCACCTTTATTCTGAGTCATAACCAAACTGTAAAGTTGTGCTATGATAACGCATAATGGGTCACAGCAGAGATGGCAAAAGTCCTCACAATCTTCAGGTCCAGTTGCTGGTTGAAGTATCCAAGTTGGATGAATGCCCGATTCTCTGCAGTGGAACTCGACAAGCCAGGGTTTTGTCAGACTGACGTTAAGGAAGGGGTTGATCGTGTGGTCGGTGGATTACTCACGTTCCTGACAAGATTTAAACAAATAGCTTGGACACATCACTTTACCTCAGAGAAGTGCATCACACCTGATTGTTTCACTGTTTACTGTTAAATTGTCCAATTTGCCATTTGGAATGAATCTGCATTCTCTGCAGACTGCGTGCCATTTGCTGCTTGTTATTCCAAATTGAACTAATTTTTTAAATCTTTTTTTCAACACTGAATCTAATGACACCTTTTTAACTATTAAATATGTACTGGTCAATCACAGACAACTTAACCACCTAATGCACCAAACATAATTGGGGAAAAAAAGACAAACGAATGAAAACTGGGTAACAAGAATCTATGTGCGTGCATGAAAGTGTTCAATTTAAAGGGAGAGAGAGGGGCTGCATGTAGTTGTAGTGGGAAGCACTGTCGCCGGGTTCAATTCCCGGTTTGGGGTCGGGTTCCTTCTGTGTGGAGTTTGCATGTTCTCCCCGTGGGGGTTCTCTCCGGGTTCTCCACAGTCCAAAGACATGCTCCTGCATGTCTGAAGGAGACCTGTCTGTCTCTACATGTCCGCCCTGTGATAGGGAAGGCAAGGCAAGGCAACTTTATTTGTATAGCACATTTCATACACAAGGCAGACTCAAAGTGCTTCACATCATCACATGTCATACAACAAAGTGATAAAAAATAGAAGAATTAAAAGAAAATAAAGGCAAAATTAAAAATGCATTACAGAAAGAAAAGGAGAATAAAAACATATTTGCAATAATTAAAAACAGTGCAGACATTAAAAGATTTAGCAGAAAGCTATGGTGAACATAAAAGTTTTCAGTCTAGTTTTAAAAGTGGTCAGAGTTGGGGCAAGTCTTACATCTTCAGGAAGTTTATTCCAGCCATTTGTTGCATAGTGACTAAATGATGCTCTCCCGTGATTGTTGTTTACTCTGGGAATCACTAACAGATTGGTCTCAGAAGATCTTAGTGGTCTAGAAGGCTTATGTAGTGGGAGCATATCAGTGATATACTTCGGTCCTAGACCATGTAGTGATTTATATGTGAGCAGGAGGAATTTGAAATCAATCCTCTGACATACAGGGAGCCAATGTAAGGATTTAAGAATTGGTGTAATGTGCTCACATTTTTTGGTCTTTGTAAGAACTCTAGCAGCAGCGTTCTGAACAAGCTGTAGCTGCCTGACAGTTTTTTTCGGAAGACCTGCAAGGAGACCATTACAGTAGTCTAGCCTACTAGTAATAAAGGCATGTACAAGTTTTTCTAAGTCTTGAGCTGACATGAGCCCTCTAAGTCTTGCTACATTTTTTAGGTGATAGTAGGCTGATTTTGTTACTGATTTAACGTGACTGTCGAAATGTAAATCAGAATCCATAATAACCCCAAGATTTCTGGCTTTGTTTGAGGTTTTCAGGGACAGAGAGTGAAGGTGTTGAATTACTTTAAACCTTTCTTTTTTAGCACCAAAAACAATTATCTCAGTTTTGTCCTCATTTAGTTGTAGGAAGTTTTGGCACATCCAGTCTTTGACTTGTTCAATGCACTGGCACAGAAGATCTATGGGGCGATAGTCGTTTGGTGATAGTGCTACATAGATTTGGGTGTCATCGGCATAGCAATGATGGTCAATGTTATTATTTTGCATGATTTGTCCTAGTGGGAGCATGTAGATAGACTGGTTACCTGTCTGTCTCTACATGTCAGCCCTGTGATAGACTGGTTACCTGTCTGTCTCTACATGTCAGCCCTGTGATAGACTGGTTACCTGTCTGTCTCTACATGTCTGTGATAGACTGGTTACCTGTCTGTCTCTACATGTCTACCTGTGATAGACTGGTTACCTGTCTGTCTCTACATGTCAGCCCTGTGATAGACTGGTTACCTGTCTGTCTCTACATGTCTCCCTGTGATAGACTGGTTACCTGTCTGTCTCTACATGTCTCCCTGTGATATACTGGTTACCTGTCTGTCTCTACATGTCTCCCTGTGATAGACTGGTTACCTGTCTGTCTCTACATGTCTCCCTGTGATAGACTGGTTACCTGTCTGTCTCTACATGTCAGCCCTGTGATAGACTGGTTACCTGTCTGTCTCTACATGTCAGCCCTGTGATAGACTGGTTACCTGTCTGTCTCTACATGTCAGCCCTGTGATAGACTGGTAACCTGTCTGTCTCTACATGTCAGCCCTGTGATAGACTGGTTACCTGTCTGTCTCTACATGTCAGCCCTGTGATAGACTGGTTACCTGTCTGTCTCTACATGTCAGCCCTGTGATAGACTGGTTACCTGTCTGTCTCTACATGTCTCCCTGTGATAGACTGGTTACCTGTCTGTCTCTACATGTCTCCCTGTGATAGACTGGTTACCTGTCTGTCTCTACATGTCAGCCCTGTGATAGACTGGTTACCTGTCTGTCTCTACATGTCTACCTGTGATAGACTGGTTACCTGTCTGTCTCTACATGTCTCCCTGTGATAGACTGGTTACCTGTCTGTCTCTACATGTCTCCCTGTGATATACTGGTTACCTGTCTGTCTCTACATGTCTCCCTGTGATAGACTGGTTACCTGTCTGTCTCTACATGTCTCCCTGTGATAGACTGGTTACCTGTCTGTCTCTACATGTCAGCCCTGTGATAGACTGGTTACCTGTCTGTCTCTACATGTCAGCCCTGTGATAGACTGGTTACCTGTCTGTCTCTACATGTCAGCCCTGTGATAGACTGATTACCTGTCTGTCTCTACATGTCTCCCTGTGATAGACTGGTTACCTGTCTGTCTCTACATGTCAGCCCTGTGATAGACTGGTTACCTGTCTGTCTCTACATGTCAGCCCTGTGATAGACTGGTTACCTGTCTGTCTCTACATGTCAGCCCTGTGATAGACTGGTTACCTGTCTGTCTCTACATGTCTCCCTGTGATAGACTGGTTACCTGTCTGTCTCTACATGTCAGCCCTGTGATAGACTGGTTACCTGTCTGTCTCTACATGTCTACCTGTGATAGACTGGTTACCTGTCTGTCTCTACATGTCTCCCTGTGATAGACTGGTTACCTGTCTGTCTCTACATGTCTCCCTGTGATATACTGGTTACCTGTCTGTCTCTACATGTCTCCCTGTGATAGACTGGTTACCTGTCTGTCTCTACATGTCTCCCTGTGATAGACTGGTTACCTGTCTGTCTCTACATGTCAGCCCTGTGATAGACTGGTTACCTGTCTGTCTCTACATGTCGGCCCTGTGATAGACTGGTTACCTGTCTGTCTACATGTCTCCCTGTGATAGACTGGTTACCTGTCTGTCTCTACATGTCTCCCTGTGATAGACTGGTTACCTGTCTGTCTCTACATGTCTCCCTGTGATAGACTGGTTACCTGTCTGTCTCTACATGTCTCCCTGTGATAGACTGGTTACCTGTCTGTCTCTACATGTCAGCCCTGTGATAGACTGGTTACCTGTCTGTCTCTACATGTCTACCTGTGATAGACTGGTTACCTGTCTGTCTCTACATGTCAGCTCTGCATCCCATATTCAAAATCAAGTGAATAGTATAAATCCCACTAATAACTTAATAAACCAAAGGATGATACTCACTCATGTTACTGTTATCAGTCCCAAACTCTTTATATGAAGTAACAGGACTGAGTTTTTAGCATAGAATTAGCAAATATGAAATATAGCTACATCATGACGTCCATGCTGATAGCATGAGGACACAATTTACCAAAAGTAATGTTTTTGAAATTGAACAAACAACATTAAGAAATAATTATGGTAACAGGACAGTGCATTGAGATTGTTCTTCTCAGTCACAGTTAAATATCAAATATTAAGAAAACAACATGAGAGAACATACTTTTGGTCTTCCCATGGCCTCCAGAAGATTCAGATGATGCAACTTCCTGTATGTGACTTGTGGAAGGTTTCAGATTTTTCAGAGGGGGGAATGTGTTTATGGGGAAAAAATATAAAAGCATAAATCATCGATGAGATATGCACAACAAGGGTTTTGAAGGTTTTTATATTTTATTATTATATCAAGGTAAAGTGTCGTGTTAGCGAGCGGGACATGTAACAAATGTTACGTGTTGAAGGTCAGTTTTTATTCATGTTTATGGTACGTTTTAAATTTGCAATGTGAAGTTTATTATATTATCCTATTTTGGGTCTTATTAATCACCGAAGCTGTCGACAGATTTAGCGTGCATATCTGTGGTTACTGAGCAAATAAAGAGGGGCTGTCAGCAGTTTTCACCCCACAGTGAAAATCCCAGTTTGGCTCAACACTCAGCCAGTGGCACCTGCTTGGCTTAGCAGCGAGTGTGAGGATGTACACACACTCTATATAGTGTGTGTGTGTAAGCATCACCGTATTGTGTGTGCAGAACGTAAAGACGGGTTCATTGTCCACTTCTCAGAGGTGGTGTTTGTTTTCATACGTAGATGTTAGTGGAGCTTGGCCAAACATGGTTGGCTCCGAGCTGAACTGTCTACAACCCTGTCTCCTGTTTGGAAAAGGGCCCAAGGTCAGTCTGATTCAGCTGGGAGAAAAACAGTCTTATGTGTCATCCCACATCATCTCCAACCAGAATCTGTCACAGTTGTATGAAACATATTGTGTTCCAGGTTCGATCCTTTGCCTCCTGTCTGTCTCTCATCTCCCCCACAAATCCCTGCCTTCTACCCAATGTTAGCAGACAGTTACGAAAGGGTGAGGAGACGAGGAGGAGCAGGGTGGGTCTGTGTATTTCATGGTGCCATGAACAAGCCTTTATTAACAATGTGAGAGTTTATTTTTTTAACCTCTCCGCCTCCTAGATATTCCTTCCCTTCCTCCTGCTCTTTCTTCATTCGAGCATTGACTCTGCGTTGTAGATACATGCATGAGAAACGGCTCCACAGCTTTAACTACAAGTGTTTATAGTCCTCTTTTAAAACTCGTATGTCGACTGCTCCTCACACAGTCTCTTCCCTTTGACGTTGCTCTCTGTGGATTTGCTTCATCCTCTCCTCGGCTCTGAAGGTCTAAACGTGTGGAACTTCTCTCTCAAACGGAAACAGCTTCACCCGAGTATTTAGCAATGCAAATGCCGAGGACGTGGATCACGTTCATGTGCCTCTGTGGCACAGTTTCATCAGGTCAAAGCCTCCACTCTTTGCATGACATGGATGCATACTTGGAAACCTCTTCTGAGTCGCCTGAATTGCAAACGGCAGCGGTTCATCCAGCAGGAGTCGACACAGGAGTGACGTTGTTGACCCTGCCTGCTGGTAAGATGAGTTTTTAATCTTTTAAATGCTGCATGTTTCTGTCTGCATGATCTTGGCTAATTCATGCTTTAATGGTCGAAATCAATTTAAATTATTTAGTGTACACTGCAGAGTGAAATACTTTTTTTTGTCTGTTTCTATTCAATTTATGATTGTTGAAAAAGAAGAGACTGAGGATGATTTTGTCCGAATGGAGGCAGAGGAGGAGAGGGAGCATCAAGGAGGTGATTCCAGGAAGCTGGAGGCTGGTAGAAGAAGGAGAGGTGCTTGGGGGAAGAGGAAACACGCAGCTACAGTGGAGGCCACTGCATACAGAATAGTATGGCACACGTTCCTACATTTTAACACAGAAATGCATATTTGTTAATATATAAAAAGTCTGTTATCCTTCAGGTCATCTTTGCCCCCATCAATTCAAACCTTCAGATGATTCTAATCAAAATTGTTGCCCAGGTTTATGCTTCAGGTACTTCATGTTTCTTAGATGACAACCTAAATTAACTTTCCATTTTTGGAATCTTTTTTTCCCTGTAAATGTGTTCCAAAGTGTGTTCAGGACATTGAAAACATATCATCATGTTCATTTTATGTTTACCCATTCAATAAGGAAAAGTCACTGAATATCAAACCAACTTAATCATGTTAAGCCTGAGACATTCAATACTGAATGGATAATAGGAGGGTTAAAGAAATGTTCACTCATGCTCTCTTGATCCGCTCCTTTATTGAATCCTGTCAGTGACCTCTGGCTGCTAATTGCAGGCAGGGTTGGGGCGCCCCCTGATGGGCTGGAGGAAGCGTGGGAAAGGAGAGGAGGAAACCAGCACGCTCATGGCTGCACTTAAGGCGCTTCATGCTGATAAGCGGCGGCTGATGGATCAAGAGAAAGCACAAGAGGAGGAGGAAGAAGATGAGGATGATGACGATGATGATGAGGATGATGATGATGATGATGATGATGAGGAGGAGGAAGAGGTTGGATTTATTTTGTACAAATAAGGCTGTTCTGCTATATTTCATTGATTCATCCATGACACAATTGTCTGACATATCATTTTTGTTTAAATCTTCTGTCAGGAGGAAGAAGAGGAAGAAGAAGAAGAAGAGGAGGAGGAGGAAGAAGAAGAGGAAGAGGAGGAGGAGGAAGAAGAAGAGGAGGAGGAGGAAGAAGAGGCAAGTGAGGCTCCCAGCAATCAAACAGAAACCCACTCCAGCTTTACAGAGTCTCCTCTCAGAGAGTGTCAGACTGCTGACAGAGAAATCAGCTGCCGGGGCATCGGCATGACTCAGCTGCCAATCATCCACAACCTGCTGGCCACCAATCTGGACATGGCAGGTGTGTGTGTGTGTGTGTGTGTGTGTGTGTGTGTGTGTGTGTGTGTGTGTGTGTGTGTGTGTGTGTGTGTGTGTGTGTGTGTGTGTGTGTGTGTAGGGGGGGGGGGGGTTTGGTGAAATAGAATATATATCTGTGATATTGATTACATACAAACTGGTTTATTATTAAATCTTATTGGCGTTTATCCACACTGTGATGTGTTAACAGTAGTAAGACAATCATATTTGGTAAGAAAAATATCTAGGTTAAGATTGTGAACAAAGTTCACGGACTGATTATATTTACAGCCATATATTTACATATATATATATATGATACCAATCTGATTTATCTTTGAAGAGAACAACATTAGAACCATCGCTCCACACGATTTCTCTGGCGTGCCAAATCTGGACACACTGGACCTGAGTGAAAACAAACTGGATGATGAGTCTTTCCGGCCGAACTCCCTGTCTGTGAGTAACACAGTCCTTTGTTAGCCTCATCTGGAAGAACATCACATCAATTAAGTTGTACTTTGTGTCTTTAATGTAGACGTCCCACCACTACATTCAGGTTCAATTGAGGGATAGCTGCCGTTGCTTAAAAAAAAGGTCACAGTGTCACATTGATGTCATACCAAAAAACCAGACCCATCCAATAAAATCTATCTGCAGAGCTTCTGCGTAGCTCCTTCCAGTTTCAGACCTGAAGGACGGGTGCAGCCTGCTCTCCCCACAGGCGAGGGAGTGTTACAACTGGAAGTCATGCTTAGTGTCATCATGTGTCTTTGTTTGTGCAAACAGGAAAAACAGAGAGGAGAGGCAGAGCCCAAATGGAAACAAAAAAAACTATTTCCAATTTAACGTACTAAGTTCCACTATTTGGTGCTTCATATTTGAACTATAAACTTGTTGAAAGGAAATCAGTTAACACTAATCAACTGGTCAAGTACCTGAAAAAAAACCCGGTGTTATTCCAAGCATGCATTTGATTAAAAACAGCTAAATTATGATGTTTGAGAGCTATAAACTAAATTGCAGTTATTTTTAATATGTAATTGAGTGTTATATCCACCAGAGGTTAGAGTTACACAATAATGTTCAATTATTTCAGACAACAGATGTTGCATGTTAAATGTCAATCCTAAACACAGGTATAAAGAGAACAACTAGGAACTATTAGAAAAAGCAGTTGCACTAAATCTAGCTGCCTGCAGGTGGTGCATATGTTATAATTGCAGCAGGTATCACTTCCTTTGACAATAATAATACATGTGCACATTCACAAATGGTCCCATTGTTGACCCCAAAAAGCTCCCCCTTGTGGAGAATCTGCAGCCTGCTGGATGTGAATGGGTGAGGTTGTGAGTTACAAGCCAGTTTTATAAGTCACTTTGCATCTAATTAAAATAAAAACAGGCTGGATCCTGTATCATTACAGTAATAAAAGAGCACTGGAAATCGCATTAACTAATCCTATCTAAGAATAACCTCTGGTCTAACCTCTAAGTGACCACAGGCCAAACTCAGATCCTGACCACACCGAGGCAGCCCACCACACTCTGACCAATCATTACCCGCCACCATCAGCACACTCACAGTATTGGCTGGACGGACCTGTTCCATAACAGCTGCAGCCAATGACGTGGTGAATAAAAGCACATTATTTTTGGAGGAAGTCCCCCCCCCTTCTTTCTTCATTTTCTGCTCACATCCCAGTAATGACAGAGGACTGATGAACTGGCTTGAGGGATCCTGCAAAAGATTCAGTGCACTGCTTTTAGTTGACACACATCAACCACAGCGGCTCTCACTGAAAAGCCACACAGAGTGGCTTCGCTAAAAATACAACATGATAGATGACATGGAATAAATGCACAAATTTGGTGTATTTCTGTGAACTCTGTGATTGTGACCTTCCCAAGTTGGGATGGAAAATTATGGATATTCATTTTGTCTGTTTCATCTTTCTGACCATTTCGCCCTTCTGTTTTTGCTGCGTGTCGTGTAGAACTTGACCTTTCTGAAGAAGTTGAATCTAGATGGCAACCAGCTTACCAGCATCCCAGCACTGCCGCCATCTCTGGAGGAACTCAAGATGAACAAAAACAAGCTCAGTACACTCAGCCCGCACTGTTTCAAAGGTAGGACGTGTGTCTGTGTGAACGTGGAAGAGAACATCTTGTTTGGAAAGAATATAATGTGGCCTTCCCCTCTAGGTTTGATGAACCTGTTGAATCTGGAGCTGGAGGAGAACGCGCTCCATGAGGGCAGTGTGTCACCACTAGCCTTCAGACCACTCGAGAGACTGCTGGACCTCCAGTTGGGCATCAACCGCTTCCATTCCCTCCCCCTGGGCCTCCCCCCCTCCCTTCAGGTGCACTGGTATCACTTTACTGAATCCTGTGAGGAAAATCCTCCTCCTTAAAATGTTAGGATCAGCTGAAGAAGGCAGCTGGGATTTAGAAATGTGTTCAGGTCTATTCAGGCATGACACAAGGACAACAATGTATGTCCTCAATAGGACATTCCTATCTGCCTGTGTTTTTATTTTTATAGGAGCTGGAGATGAGTGAAAATCTGATGAAGGAGGTGCCAGAGGAGTCGCTGAGGGGTTGTGTTCATTTGAGAGTGCTGGAGCTGAGCCACAACCTGCTGCATGAGCAAGGCATCGCTACCCACAGCTGGACCCATCTCAAGTATGTCCATCCATCCATGCATCCATCCATCCATCCATCCATCCATGCATCCATCCATCCATCCATCCATCCATCCATCCATCCATCCATCCATCCATCCATCCATGCATCCATCCATGCATCCATCCATCCATCCATCCATCCATCCATCCATCCATCCATCCATCCATCCATCCATGCATCCATCCATGCATCCATCCATGCATCCATCCATCCATCCATCCATCCATGCATCCATCCATCCATGCATCCATCCATCCATCCATGCATCCATCCATGCATCCATCCATCCATCCATCCATCCATCCATGCATCCATCCATCCATCCATCCATCCATCCATCCATCCATCCATGCATCCATCCATCCATCCATCCATCCATCCATCCATCCATCCATCCATCCATCCATGCATCCATCCATGCATCCATCCATCCATCCATCCATCCATCCATCCATCCATCCATCCATCCATCCATCCATGCATCCATCCATGCATCCATCCATCCATCCATCCATCCATGCATCCATCCATCCATCCATCCATCCATCCATGCATCCATCCATCCATCCATCCATCCATCCATCCATGCATCCATGCATCCATCCATCCATCCATGCATCCATCCATGCATCCATCCATCCATCCATGCATCCATGCATCCATCCATCCATCCATGCATCCATCCATGCATCCATCCATCCATCCATCCATCCATCCATAATAATAATGTCCTGCAGTTCTTCCATCAGCCACAAGAGGGTAGACTAGTATTGTTTTGGGTTGGCCTTTTCATCATTATCATTTGTTATAATCTTTGTTAACCGTTTTTGCAGTTGATGACTTTGGAATATTCCAATTATCAATATCAATAGACAAGGATGATAATGTTCACACACACAATGTGTGAAATTCTTTCTTTCTTTCTTTCTTTCTTTCTTTCTTTCTTTCTTTCTTTCTTTCTTTCTTTCTTTCTTTCTTTCTTTCTTTCTTTGGGAAACACACATATCACAGAAGTTATGACAGCTGACCTTGTGTACTTAGATGGGCAGGCGTGTGAGGGAGAGCTTGAGGGCAACTGTGTGTCTGTACGTGTCTGTTTGTGTACGTATATCTTAATGTGTGTCTGTGGTGGTGGTGGTAGTGTGTGTGTGTGTGTGTGTGTGTGTGTGTGTGTGTGTGTGTGTGTGTGTGTGTGTGTGTGTGTGTGTGTCTGTGTGTGTGTGTGTGTGTGTGTGTGTGTGTGTGTGTGTGTGTGTGTTGTTTAAATATAGTGAATTCCAGTGGGTTTTTTCTTTTCTCCCTGGGATCCTTGTGATCCACAGTGAGAGCTTCAAGGAAAACTGAGAAGGGAAAAAAGCTGAAGAAATACAGGAAAGTAGTAGTTTTTGTACTATATGACTGAAGGATTATGTGAAAGAGAAATAAATAAAAACATATTCAGGGGAAGTTTGAAACCATGAGATCTTTTAGCCACATATGGAAACAGTAAAACACAAAAACATTTTCCAAATAGGGACAGAGCGATAATGTGAAGAAATTAAGTTTGAACGAAGCTAAAATGGAGAAAACCCAACTGAGCAGCACTCTGAACCTTCGCTGACTTGAATGAATCTGACATCTGACACTTGACCTCATCAGTGGAGAGTAACATCCTTCACATTGACGCTGCAGGCTAATTAGATGGTCCTCCATTTTTAAAAGCTTCCTTCAGCACCGCATAGCCAAGTGAATGGTGACAAATTCAACTTGACCTGAACTCTGCTAAAACAGGTGGAGCAGATACCCCAAAGGGCAAAGGTCAAAGGTCATCAGTGATCAAAAGATTTCTCCCTGTGGTTGGATTTTATGTTATTCTGCAGACCTTTAATAATGAAATCCACATTAGTGGTATCCGTATGCTTGAGTAAAGGAACGAGGCGTAAAGAAACAGAAGAGAGGGATTGAAACAGAAAGCAGTAAATTGTTTAATGGTAAAATAAACTGCCGTGTGCTGGTTCTGGTTAGAGGAGCGCCTCTGTTCCATGTCATGGAGTCAGTGTTACTGCTGCCTCCTGCTGAGCTTCAGGGACTGGAGGTGCGCGTGGAGGTTACAGGGAGCTGGGGAGGCCCGTTTGTACCGAGGATCTGTTTCACATTTTCTTTTTGCTACATCCAATTTTTGGTACCCAGTAAACATATCCCAGGTCTGTCTTTAGTGTGGGTCCCTCTGGGTGTGTTTACAATCGCTGCCAATGTGTAACCATCCCGTAAACATACGCACATGCTTAACTACCAGTGGTGGAATTCATTCTACTTCAGTAATGTACTTCATTACAGTTTTGAGCTTCTTGTACTTGAGTATTATTTTTATGGTTCTTTTTTAAATGGATTTAATTATTGCACTTTTTACTACACTTTCGTTACTTGTTATGTTGCTTTTACATAATATGAGATACAACAGTAAAATGCTATTTACACATCACAGCATCAGTAATTATGATAATTTAATAAAAAACATTATAATATAACTCCAAGGGGCAGCATTTTCTGTGTGGGTACTTTATTTTCCCCTTAGGAAAACTGTTTTTCAGTCAAAAACAGGATAAACACAATAACCCTTCACATATTGCA
The DNA here is from genome assembly GCF_963514095.1 of Eutrigla gurnardus. Lineage (NCBI taxonomy): Eukaryota > Metazoa > Chordata > Actinopteri > Perciformes > Triglidae > Eutrigla > Eutrigla gurnardus. The sequence goes on from NC_139922.1 coordinate 6,185,373, forward strand.
CTAACCAGTTTGTAGGTGAAGGACTTCAACAAACCCATCACAGCCACATTCAGCGTCACTCACCTTTATTGCACAAGGCCCTAATAAGATCTATCTCAAGTAACATTTTCATTGTTCAGGGACACAGATGAAAAGGAATAAGACATGAAGGTTACCATATAGGTTTTTATTTAATGAGCATACTTCTGATACATTTATACATTTGCTGACAGTAATTGAAAATGCCTCTCCTCAGGGGGCACAATCAGCAGGTTTCATACAAAATGCACACGCCCGTTTGGCATCTTCTTGTAATTGTTCATGAACCCGTCAGCTCAAATGACTTCATATCTGCTTTTCCTCCAGTAAATCGATACTTACCACTGCTCACATCACTCCTGCCTGCTAACAGACCTGACTTCAGAACCATAGCATGTTTTAAGTTACTTACCACTGTTTAAAGCTGCATAAACGTCACTCATTCGCCCCAAAAGAAATCTACATTTCATGGGTAATGTGTTTTCAGTTGCGGTTCTTAATGTTTGCCTTCAAACATATTTATTGGGAAAATGTAGGTAATAAAATATAATTACTGATCTCATTTCATGTTGATAGATCGCAGCTTGGAGTGTTTTTTTAATGAGTTGTGTTGTGAGATTGACAGAAAGGCTGTCTTTGGAGAGGACCTCTGTGTAGATTTATCACTGCTGCAGGCTCATGACGACTGCCTGTAGGAACAAGTTCACCATACCAAAGAAGTCTGAGGACTTTCTAACTAAAGCTCTTCTATCTTCAGAACAATGCAAATTGGTTTTTGTAATAAGCTTACGTAAATGCCAAAGAAAGCAGTGCACATGCACACACACACCAGCGCACAATACCTCTGTGTTTAAATGAGTCTACATGTGCTTCAGTCCCTTTTCAACAGTGACAAAAGAAGCCTGCTTGACTTTCTGACCTGATGTAGCTGAAGATGCGTCTGCTGACATCCGTCCATCATTTCAGTCTTGTTCTGTCTGGTCTGCTTGGCACAGCCGCTATGCCCGACTACATTACCTGTTCTGGTTGTGTTGCCAGGAGTACATGAGCTAGCTTGTGTTATGCTGGCACGGCTACTCTCCTGTTTCTCAAGACAGACCCACTCTGTGCTGGTTCCCATTAAAACCCAGCTCCCTGAGGACGAGCAGACCATCAGCTTGATTACTCCTGGCCAGGCTTTACACAATATGAAGGACACACACACACACACGCACACACACACACACACACACACACACACACACACACACACACACACACACACACACACACACACACACACACACACACACACACACACACACACACACACACACACACACATTTGCTTTTGTGTCATGGCTGTGTGCCTCTTCATAAAAGTTATAGAAATTAAGTAATGAATTCATCATGGACTGCATGTGTGTGTGTGTGTGTGTGTGCGTGTGTGCGTGTGTGTGTGTGTGTGTGTGTGTGAATATACGTACTTCAGTATTACTGTGTATTTGGCCCATCTCTGTGTCTGTGGCCATGTTTATCTGCCTGTATAGGTCTTGGCGGTGCTTCTTCACATCGTGTTACATGAACATGGGGCGTGCCAGTGGGTGGGAGAGCTGAGGACTCTGAGAAGAGAGGACTGTGTGTCCCTGCTCATTAATACCATGTGGAGCTCTAAGCAGCGGTGGACTGCTGCTGAGCTTCCTGGCAAAGATGAACAATACAAATCAGCAGCACACTGGTATAAACTGGTACTGGGAAGCAGAAACCATATTTTCACAGAAAGCCATGACAGGATGCATAGGTTAAACAATAAGCCTGCTGTGGGGTCAGTGAGTGTCGGCTCGCATGTTTGTGCGTTTTGAGTCGAATCATCATTAGTGGTTGTATTAATGTGAGGTTGTATTAACCCTCCGTTAAGCAGAGAGACACATAACCTACTGTACCTTCGGTTCTAGTGGACATTGTTTGACCACACTGAGGGAGGGAGGCCTCGTGCCCACCTTTACTGGCACATTTCCACAAGATCATTAGTGTAGCATGATTTTTTTATTGATTTAGGCATTTCAACCCCTTGTCATTGGCACACATCATCTATCTCATAGAAATACAACCCCCATAAAAAGCAACCAATGATCAATGTACCTCGAAGTTGTAAAGTTCAAGGGAGGCGAGTTAATGCAGAGGTCTTACTGTAAGTCACCTTTACGAGGAGCACAAATGCTGAGGCACTGAATATCAATCAGACAGATCAGGCCAGTCCGAGTGTCTCCTACATCCATAACCCTTCACTCGCTTCCTCCTCATTGGTCGCCATCTCACGTCGCTGTGTGGTCATTGGCTGGCCACCTTCTGAGCCCATTGGCAGTTTCTCGTAGTCTATGGATGGTAGAAGAACAGGAAATGAGGTTCCTCTCCTGCGGTGAGCTGTGCTGTAAACTCACAACAGCTGTGTTGGACCTCGCAACAAAAACACTGAACCCTTGTACTGCATCTTCACCACAGACCCCTGAAATCTTGTCCTTCCTCCATGGCCGTTCTTTCCTGCAAAACAAACATTTTCATACCCCTATTCCACTACTCAAACTGCCACACTCTCACATTGCATCCCCCAGGCCCCATTATTCTACCCCCTGCTGCTCCCCATTATTCCCCCGCATGGCCTCCCCCTCTGCACTATAGAGTCCACTACCTATAAAACATGAAGTCTGCAGTTAAAAGCCTTGGGATAAGTTGGAAGTGGGCATCCATTATTATATCCAATCTAGAGTGCTGTAAAACATGCGGCGGTGAATAGGGCCCTATGATTTCCGCAGTGGAATTTGGGGTGGTCAATTATGACTCCTCCATAAATGACACTATATTTGCATATTTATGCACATGTTCATGGTCTCTGAATGACAGAAATTATAATTAGAACTACTAGAATGTTTCTTCAAAACATTTCTATTTTTTTTTATATTTTTTGAATTTTTAACCACATGATTAGACACCATTTGATGAAAAAAATTGTCTTTAATTCTAAAACATAGAATTATGAAAAATGTCAACACGGAATCTGGACGATGAAAACTGATTTCATATGGGGAGGGGGGGGGGGGGGTCTACAAAGGGGCAGCCCTGCAGGAAAAGTTTAGGAACCACTGATTGTGCGCTAAGTAACAAATGTTACATCTTACGCTAAAAGTACAGTGGAGGCTGGTTTGAATGTGATCAGGTTTGCTGGTATTTTATCATAAACCAAAGTACTGGACAAAGTGGACGATAGCAAGAGATAACATGTTAAGGGATCACCAAAGTTGAATATGTTGAGACTATTCACTCAAAACGGCGGGCATCATCTGGGAACCATGAACGAACCACATTTTAGATATAGACAGATGTAAATGACAGATAAGTGCCACGTTGACCTGCCATAAGTGGTAGAGGGAAAAGTCAGGGGATTACCAAAGTTAGTTGCATTTATCCTCAGGGGACAATGAATGTCTTTCAAAAATGTCATGACAATCCATCTTAAAGTTTTTGATCTAGACTAAAGGGGAGGACAGGCGAACAGTCCAACAGACTGACATCCATGCAGCTGCAAATCTAAAATGAGACATTTGAATTGAAGGTCTTCTTGTAGAAATCTGACTGAGATTCATGAGGTCCTGTCTGTTCCTTTCCAGGTCTCTGGAGTCCTTGGACCTGTCCCACAACCAATTCACGTCTGTCCCAATGAATCTGCCTCGCCGTCTACATAAACTGACCCTTGAACACAACAACATCAGCCACATCACTGCTTTCACGTTCCGTCACATGCGGTCCAGCCTACGGACGCTCCGTCTCTCCCATAATGCCTTGAGCAATGAGGGAATTGAACGAGTGTCTTTTGTCGGAACGTACCGCTCGCTGGGTGAGCTCCTATTGGATAACAATCGTCTTTGGGAGGTCCCTCGCTGCGTTCGACAGTTTAAGAACCTGCAGGTGCTGAGACTGGACAATAACCAGATCAGGTAGACACTTTCACTTTCAATACCTTTTTAGTTGAATGTGATAATGCAAGGATGAGCTAAATGCTTGACCTACACTACGCTATGCTACGGCAGCCCCCTGTCTGTCTCTCTGTCCATCTGTCCGTCTGTCTGTCTGTCTGTCTATGTATGTATTTTCTCAGCCACCATTAATCTGTTTGACTTCACCTTTAGTGGGTGTATTGCTGATTGAGTAGATTGAATAATTCAGCTATGGAAGGAATGGCATTTAAATGTAAGTGTACATATCGTTAGCCTAATAGCATAATTGCCTAAGTCATATTTGAACGTTTTCGGAAAAAGAGAAAAAACACAATTTCTAGCAAGCAGATTGGTATTTTTTTATTGATAATGTAACAGCAAGTTCAACCAGACCTGTGAACAAGTTTGAAAAAAAAAAAAAGACACAACATCAACTCCATAACAAATAAAAGTGACTTAGGCAGAATATGTCATGACTTAGGCATTTTTTTCTCTTACAGTATATGTATATAATGATAACATAACCAAGTCTAACCTTATCTAAGGTGTTTTAAAGTATAATCTTAACAAAGTTGTTTTAAAGTTTAACCTTACCTCAGTTGTTTTAACCTTAACTAAGTTCTTTTAACCTTAACTAAGTTGTTTTAACCTTACCTCAGTTCTTTTAACCTTAACTAAGTTCTTTTAACCTTAACTAAGTTGTTTTAACCTCAACTAGGTTTTCTTTACAAGGCATTTTGAATTATGTGCACTATTTTGCAGATCATGAGAATGAAAATGCAAATATGATGATTGATGATTAAATCAAATAATGCAGCCACATTCTTAAAGTGAAAAAGACTTAGACTTGAAAAAGACCATATTACCAAGAATACTTCTTGTATTTCTTGTCAAAACACTTAAAATCAACACTTCAAATTAAGCTTTGCTAGCATAAACTAGCTCTTACACTACATCATATCTTGTTGCAGAATTGTGATTAAAAGTTTAAACACACAGTTCCTAATCTCCTTGATTGACTGAGAGTACATTTACTGTCTAGAAAGTTGAAGGAATAAACCAGCTTACCAAATGAATTGAAGAGAAGATCTAATGCTTCACTTCTGTTAAACTTTCTTATGCGATCAGCCATGTTTGTTTATACCGGCAAACATGCCTAAGTCAAAAAGATGACTTGGGCAGATAGTGATTTTGGACTCTAAAAAGTGTTCTGATAGGTTGAGGACATAGCCAATAAGGCAAGGTGATGCAGCAGTGGTAGGAGAGGAAGGTTAGGCAGATATCTCAATTTGGCCAAAAAATGACTTAGGCAATTATGCTATTAGGCTAACGATATGTTGTTTCTGCAGGATGGTGAGGCAGTGGGGAGTGTGCCACCCTCGTAATTCTGGATCCACCTTGGCTTCAATCCACTTGGAAAATAATCTCCTGGATGTGGACAGGATTCCCCCAAACGCCTTCTCCTGTCTGACTGATGCTCAGGGACTGTTCCTCTATCCACAACACTCACGTTACTCATAGACTGCACAGTTGGACGAGCTTACATGGACAGATACCCACAATATAAGCATCATTGTGACATACAGCTACTCATTCCTTCTTTTTGTATGCAATGTTTTTACAGAAAAATAGCTTTACCGGGTTGTTTGCTTAGTCAGTCTGTGCTATTACGTTATCATCCCCAAACCCAGCTTTTTATTTCAAATCTCACCTATTACTAGAAATATGACTTTAATGTGTTTGTATGTATTAAAGAAAATGTGTAAATTATACAGCAATGGAAATAGTTATTATGTTAAAATGGACTTGAAAGGGGCTGCACGGTGGTGTAGTGGGTAGCGCTCTCGCCTCACAGCAAGAGGGTCCCGGGTTCGATTCCCGGGTCAGCCCTGGGTTCCTTCTGTGTGGACTTTACCAGTGGCGTGTCCAGACATTTTTGATAGGGGTGGCACCAGTGGGGCACTGACATATGCAGGGGTGGCATGAAGTGTGAGCAGGAGCGCCTGCGCAGACATATACACTCACGTATGCACACCCACACCCAGGTGTCGGCATAGCATTAATTTACCATTTTTGTATCCACAACCCATATCTACTTCACTTACTAACACTGCAAGCAAGAACAGACCTACTAGTCACAACATTCAGGAAAAGGCAACATACAAATGTGATTTATAAACTACCATACTTTATTCTAACTTCAACAGTACATACAAAAAAGACAATGCACTTTCTCTGGGACTCTGGGCAAAATATGAACTTAACAAAACTGTGCAAAACTTAACATGTGCAACAATAAAGTGCCAACAAAATAAAGTGTTTGCTAATGAGATGAGATGATGACAGCCTTGTGCCAATTACAATAAAAAGAAATAAAACAAGACAGGATAAACGTTTAGCTTATTACCGTTACAGCTTTTAACTACAGGCACAGTAAGTGTAGTGAAATGTAGGTTTCTCACATCTTTCTCGACGACGCTCCAGAAACGTGTTGCTTCCATAGACAGTTTGTTTCACGTGTAGGTTTGCTCAAACTTCTTCTTCTTCGGGACTTTTTTTTTGCAGGCTACATACTACTTTAGCGCATCTCTGCTGCCTCTCAGGTTTGAGAAGG